>NW_027069663.1:825410-857884 GCF_002906115.3 Quercus suber
TACCATTACCCATATTAGTGAATACCTTGCTTACTACAGATCAAAGGGACTTGATGGCAACTCAGCCCTTCCTCATTTTAAACTCACATATAGCAATAAAATGCAAGTTTAAGCAACCGCAACATTTTCAATTTTACTTTGAGGAATTCTCTAAACCAATCTGTATTGAAGTTAATAAATCTTTGCATTATTGTTAACTTCTATCTTTGTTTCATTTTATTATTTTTACATTTTGTTTCTTGAAGATGAAGGGGGGACTTACCTGGAAATCTTTAATTGATAAAGATTTTCAACAATTGAAAGTACTAAAGAATTGGCAACAAAAGTAGACATTAAAATACTGCACTTTTTTTATTTGAAGAATCAAACTTCCAAACAAATCACAACAAAAATTTGAAACAAGAAACAGTGGTAAAACAATAAATGGCATCTTTACACACTTTAAAGTAGAGAAACAATAATTATCTTCACATAATCGTTGGGTTTTTTCCCATCTTCCATGCATTTCATTTTTCCCCTCTCTTTGAGAAAAAAAAAAAAAAAATGAAAATAGTCTTCGGACCAAGGTTTTTTATTTTTTATTTTATTTTTTATAAAATTTAAACCCTAATGGTTGGTAGAATTATTACAAAACATAAATTTATTATAATTATAAAGGTAAAAAATTAAAAATAGTATCTTACGCATGTTAACCAAATTCTAATTTATTTCTTTATGTCAACAAAAGAATTCATTAGTTTATTTAGTAGATATAATTGTTTTGAGGTTGACCAATATATAGTATTTTTCAATAGTTCCAGCTAATGAGTACCTTTAGTACATTTGTTAATGAACTATTTAAGGAAATTTTTTTTATTCATTTTATGTGAAATATAAAAAATTGTAAAAAAAAATCAGTTTTTTTTTTCCCCTCTCCCATAAAAAGTTTCTAAAATTATTTTTTAAACGAATGGCCTTTAAGGCATCTGTTAACAAAGCTCTTTTTGAATTTAATAAAAGTTAGTATATATTGTTAAAAATCTTATAACTCAGTGGTATTTAGTGTCAAAAACCTTATAATTCAGTGACATTACTTACTTGAACAAGGTTTGAATCCCCATCTACTATTATTATAACTATCAAATGATAATAAAAAACAAGAACAGCTTTTAGGCTTAGCACTTTTTCAGTTTTCAAAGTTCAAACGCATCCCATTTGCTTAGCTGAATAAAAGAATGAACAAGAAGTATGTGGAGTGTGGAAAGAGCTAGTACTCTTACCTGCATAAAGTCACCAATGTTGGCTACTAGTGCTCCGTGCACTGGTGGGACGTCAATCCAGTGATTTTGATGGAGGACTTGGAGGCCACCAATACTGTCTTGTAAGAGTATAGTAAGAGAGGCTGGGTCCGAATGTTTTGTTGTGCCAAGCGTCAAGTCTGGTTCAGGACAAGCTGGGTAATAGTGGCATACCAATGTTTCAGTTTTCATGCATTCTATGTTTTCTAGGTAGTCAGTGTTAAGCCCCAAAGCCTCTGATAGTAATTCTGATAGTGCTTTGCTTAGTTCAATCACGTGTTTCATATATTCACTTACAACCTCCCTGAAAAATAAGACACAAATAAAGTTGTAGCTAATTTTGCATATACAGACAGTATATTTATATATGTATTGCGTGTACAGTACCTGCATACTAGGGGAAGTGCTTCAGGGTTTAAGGGACCATCTCGGAAATCAAATGCAATTGAATCCCTCCAATTTGCTGCTTTGGACACTAAGAGATCACCATTGCAGTAATACTTAACTCGTTGCTTTTGATCACGCGAGTACCACTCCATCTTCTTTTCATTTGGTTGCTCATGGAATTTTCGCACAGCTTCTAACATGTTGTCCATAACACTAACTGGAATTCCATGATTAATCATCTGAAAGAAGCCCCATGTTTCTGATGCTTTACGTATTTGATCAGCGATTTCCATCCTCTGGAAACTTTGTTCAAAGCCTTGGAGATCAATCACTGGAACTTGGAAGTGGGTAGTGGCTGGAGATAGCATTGGATTTGGAAGGCTCTCTGGTGGATGGATGAGGAACCTTGGGACCTTGGTCACTCCAGAGTCTACTAGTCCTTTAACTCCAGCTTTTGTTTCATCAAACTCCTTCACTTGCTTGGCTCTGTCATAGCCCAATTCATCTCCTGGAACAAGTTTATTTCCTACACTAGAAGTGAGATCCATCCTAGAGGTGGTGAATTTTGGATTATGGAAATCAGATTGCTTACAATTTGAGGGGTTGGAAATGGCTATATAAGCAAATTAAAGAAGGGTACAAGATGCCTATGTTGAATAAACTGGTAGATCAGATGCCTATGTTTATAAAAATGTGAAAGCTACCTATATTAGACAAAAAGGCCAAGAGATAATGAGATACCCACTTTTTACCTTTGCCTAACAATCACAATCTTTGGACCTTACAATACAATAATATATGTTGAACAGAAAATGTCTTTTCCTTGGATTGTTTTGGCCCTTCACAGATCACCAATAACCCAAAAAAGAAGGTTGTAGTGATAAAGTTTTGGCTATATTTAGTCACTACTTGCCAAAATGAGGGGACGGTTGTGCAAGTAGTGTAAGTTCATTGCTTAAAACCTGGATCAGTCTAGCTTTTCAAATTAACAGTACCATAAACCAGAAAACTTAATATTTTTTACAACAACAAATAAATGATTTTCGGCATAAAATATGCAGTATTCAATTCTAGCTGTAAAATTTTACTTTCTAGCTGCTTTTCTAACCAATCCCTTTTCTTTTGTAAATATTTTTCTAAACTTGACTTTTGCATCACGGAACTATCCAATAATTGAGCAGAATCGTAAAGCTTTCTGGTTGATAGTTTATTTATTTTTATTTATTATTTTTTTTACAAATAAGGGTTACTAAACATTTTCATGTATGTGACTATACCCTCAAGTGTATGCAACTCTCTTATACCACACACACTTAGTTATACATTATAGGGAGAAATTTCTTAAAAATGACCCTACAATGCTAGCAAAAAACTTCAAACTTAAAATTTTATAGATATTATCTGATGGTTTTTAAAACATTAAAAATAATAATAATAACAATAATAATAACAACGTGAACTCCAGCAATACACATCCCCAACAATAAACGTGGACACAATTTAGGCATGTTAATTGGGGGCATGCAAGAGATACATTTTACCTAATTGTTGAATAAAATAGTATCCCAATGATGTGAAAGACACAATAGTCTATCCTTTGAGTCAAAAAAAAAAAAAAAAAAAACTTACAATACCTTCACAGATCACCAATAACCCAAAAAAGAAGGTTGTAGTGATAAAGTTTTGGCTATATTTAGTCACTACTTGCCAAAATGAGGGGACGGTTGTGCAAGTAGTGTAAGTTCATTGCTTAAAACCTGGATCAGTCTAGCTTTTCAAATTAACAGTACCATAAACCAGAAAACTTAATATTTTTTACAACAACAAATAAATGATTTTCGGCATAAAATATGCAGTATTCAATTCTAGCTGTAAAATTTTACTTTCTAGCTGCTTTTCTAACCAATCCCTTTTCTTTTGTAAATATTTTTCTAAACTTGACTTTTGCATCACGGAACTATCCAATAATTGAGCAGAATCGTAAAGCTTTCTGGTTGATAGTTTATTTATTTTTATTTATTATTTTTTTTACAAATAAGGGTTACTAAACATTTTCATGTATGTGACTATACCCTCAAGTGTATGCAGCTCTCTTATACCACACACACTTAGTTATACATTATAGGGAGAAATTTCTTAAAAATGACCCTACAATGCTAGCAAAAAACTTCAAACTTAAAATTTTATAGATATTATCTGATGGTTTTTAAAACATTAAAAATAATAATAATAACAATAATAATAACAACGTGAACTCCAGCAATACACATCCCCAACAATAAACGTGGACACAATTTAGGCATGTTAATTGGGGGCATGCAAGAGATACATTTTACCTAATTGTTGAATAAAATAGTATCCCAATGATGTGAAAGACACAATAGTCTATCCTTTGAGTCAAAAAAAAAAAAAAAAATGATGTCAAAGTCTTCTTATTGCACAGTGCATGCCAGTTGAAATTAATGTTGGTCACGTTTGGTAAGAAGCGATTCGATATTATTTTTGTACTTCCGGAGTACCATAAATGTGTACTCCCTCATCTCATATGGATGATGGGTCTCACTAATTAAATTCATAATAGGACCCACTATTCATGTGAGAGAAGGGAGTACGCATTTATGGTGCTCCAAGAGTACCCAATAATTTTCCATTTTATATAAGATTTCCTCATTGTTCATCATTATTAGCCTTAGGAAATGACTTCCGTATTATAGGGATCGCCTGCGGCTATTCATTACTCACCTTATCTTAATATAATGGTAACAAAAATCAAAGTTAATTTAGTAGCCTAATAATTACTTGGGAATAAGAGTATCGTTAGAAATACAACTATTAATATTGCATGATGTGATTGAAGTAATATATATCATTTTCGTTTCAATATATCCTACGATTAGTTATACCATTTTTATTATGCATAAATAAAATAAAAATAATATCAATAATTGTTAAAAAAAAAAAAAAAGGTGCTGTATTCAGTAAAATAAGTGGCATACTACCAATGAACTTAATGGCTGATGGCATCTCCCTCGGTACTAAATACTTAGGGGTGAGCAAGGTTTTCGGTTCGAGACTTGAGTCAGCAAGGATATGGGTTAGATTTAAGAATTTCTATTCGTGACAAAACTACTACTATTACTACTACTACTACTAATAATAATAACATGATCTGGTTAATATATGCCCTTAAGACATATGTTAACAAATTCCTTTTTGAAAATTTTTTATCAAAAATTGAAAAAACTGTCAAAACTTTTTTAATTTTCGATTAGATACGTTAGTAATATCTATAATAATAATAATAATAATAATAAATGAGTGGCACACTACCCTATGCAGCTACTTTTGTGTGTTCTGTTTTTTAGGGCATGAAAGATGAGAAACTTGGGTTTGGGGGTTGATCTTGATAGTGACCACAATCACAAGTTGGATCCCTAGCTAGACATCATCAACAAGTCATTCAAATTTGACTAGCATGCATCATTATAGTTTAGACTTCAGGTTATAACTTATAGTCATCTGGTTTTGTGCACCTAAAATGGGAAAGAAACTAGTTTAAGATGTGTTATTGTTTGATAGAAGAATCACGTAGCTGATATGCTGGGTCCAACCTGTCGAGCTAGTAGCCTATAACCTCACACTTGAATTTGTCATTGGTGATAAGTCATAAGCTACATACATCAAGATTCAAAAGAGCTTGGTCGCTATGTTGTGATTTGTGAATGCCAGTCAATCAACATATGCACGCAGCACGCTCACGGTTTCTTCGGGTTTAGAGGGCTCCTAATAATTTCATTTATTACCAATATTATATTTTTATATACGTCTTGGCCCAATTTAATTAATTTAACATGTACATACTTGAACAAATTGAAGAATAGAGTGATGATGGGATTCGACAAATTGAAAAATATTAAAGATATTATAAACTTTATTATAGAATTATGTTAACGAGTCCCTTTAATTTAGATAATTGTTAATAAATCATATTAAGAAAGTTTTAACGTTACTTTTATGATAAATATAAAAAGCTGTAAAAAAAAAATATTGCTTTATAGTTTTTCTATAAAATATTTTTAAAAATAGTTCATAAATTAATGCTCATAGAACATTTGTTAACATTTTTCCATTATTACATAAGTAAAATTTATAATAATTTTAACATTTTTTTAGGAAATATTTTTACCTGCATGATGTCGGTAACATTTGCTACTGGTTCTCCCTGCTTATGGGCCACATGACCCATGATTTTGTGCAGAATTTGCAGGCTTCCCATATTGTCTTGTAGATTACAGTGAAAAAGATGGATTTGACTGAATCCATGGTTGTGTCTAGAGTCAGTTCTGGCTGGGGACAGGCAGAACACTTGTGGAACAACCAAGCTTCGGTTTCCATTCATTCGGTGCTTGCAAAGACCTAGATCTTCATAAGATAGTACAGTTAATTTCTTTGGTACACTCTTCCTGTGTTTGCTCACTGCATACACGTGTTGGTTCATTTCCATGTTGGTGAAACAAATATAATCACAAAATTTCTGAAAGACAGACTCTAATACTATGTTTACCAGATTGTTTCAAAATTTACAAGCTTGTTTAGAAACAAACCATTTATATCAAGCTAATAAACAATATATCTAGCACAATATGCATATTTAAGGTAATTGTTCTAGCTGGAACTAACACAACAAATCTCTTGTTATTATTTCGTCTTCCTTGCCACTATCTGGAACTCCATGGTTAAGCATTTGAAAGAAACCCATGTTTCAGATGCCTTAAGGGTTTCACTATGTCCACTCAAAAATAACTTTCATAGCCTCTAAGATCTGTCACTGGAATCTGTAAATGAGTAAAAGTAGATGACACATTTGCAAGTTCTAGAAGAATTGATGAAGAACCCGAGAATTTTGACCACCCCGGAGTCTACAACTCCAGAAATTTGAGTACAACTCCAGAAATTTCGTATCATCAAACTCCACTTCTTAGCTTTTGTGAAATATCTTGTAGATGAGTCTTATAGATATTTGTCACAGCATGTAATATCTTGTAGATATTAGTTTAGTAGTTTTGTATTGTAGTTTGTATATAGTTGTGCTAAGTTACAGTCGAGTAGAGTGGTAGTGCATTAAATGGATGTAGTTTACAGAGCATACTTAGTTAGTTAGGTATCTGCCACTTGTCATGTTTGTATTGGTTGACTTGATTGTTGGTCAGGTGGTTACTCTGTTTCTGGTATATAAAGAAGCATAGTCAGATATTTATAAGAAATCATTCACAACAATTCTCTCTCTTTTCTTTTCTCTCTCCCTCTCTGTGATTCCACCATTGTAGGAGCTTCAAGCTTTTGTTTGATTTCAACATGGTATTAGAGCTGAACTAATTCAAGAGAATCTTCAAATCCTAGCATTCTCTGAATTTTAGTTCAATCTCTTTCATTTCCTTAGTGCTTTTCTTTGAATCAAGTAGATCATATAGTTCTTAATTTTTATTAAATCAAGTTGATCATATTGTTCTTGATTCTTGCGCTGAGTTTTCTTCTCCAAATCAGGGATTTCTTTCTGTGCTTGATAGCAACTCGAAAATTTTGATTTCTTTTGAATTGGAAATTGAAATTCCTATTATTAGGTTTTTTTTTTTTTTTTTTTTTTGTGTGTGTGTGTGTTTCCTTCTGTACATTGGCAAATTGAAACTTTCTTGGTTAGGGTCTTCAATTACCAATTTGGGATTGCTGTTGTCCCTTCATCAAGATCTTGAATTGAGTTGGTTTTCTCAAGAATCTTGGTTTCTAGCTTTGTTAGCTTTTGTTTGGGAATCTGAATCTTGATCAATTTTCTTTTGCTGGATAATTCTTGTTAAGTATGACTGAAAGTTCTTCTAGTGTTTCTATTCGTATTATCCAGCCTTGGGAAAATGCATCTAGTCCATTTTTCTTGTCTAGTGGAGACAACCTTGGTTTTTCCCTTGTTGTTCAACATCTCACTGAGGAGAATTACAATACCTGGAGCAAAGCAGTCCTGATATCATTGGATGCTAAGACTAAACTAGGATTCATTGATGGCTCAATTTCTAAGCCACAATCCATTGACCATCCCTTGTACACAGCTTGGGGTAAATGTAACAACACAATATTAGCTTGGTTCAATTCCGTTTCTAAGGATTTACAACCAAGCATGGTGTATTTCAAGACAGCAAGAGAGGTTTGGCTTGATCTACAATACAAGTTTGGTCAAGGCAATGGTCCTAAGATCTTCGAATTAAGGAAGGAAGTTAGTTATTTGACTCAAGAGGATTTAAGTATCAATGCATACTACACAAAGTTTAAAGGTCTTTGGGATGAATTTTCCACCTATATAACTGCACTTGTGGACACCATGTGGAGGATTGTACCATGTCATTTTTTATGGGACTGAATGAGACTTATACTGCAATTAGAGGTCAAATTCTTCTTATGGATCCCATACCTCCTTTGAGTAAGGTTTTCTGTCTTTTGCTTCAAGATGAGTAGCAAAGAAAAGTTAGTGCTGGTAAGAAGGCTTTGACTAAAACAGTAGCTGCATTGGCAGCATTGGGACCCAAGTCTGGTGGTAATGTCAAGAATTTCAATAAGTTAAGGACTGGCAGACCTTAATGCACTCAACTGTGGTGCCATGGGACATGTAGTAGATAAGTGTTACAAACTACATGGTTACCTTCCTGGGTACAAGTTCAAGAACAAGTCTCAAACCTTTGCAAGCAATCTGGTTACAATTGAAGATAGTTCTAATGAAAATGTCTCCCTCACTAGAGTTGAGTATCAACAACTGGTTGGTTTGCTGAATTCACAATGTCATTTTGGTACTCAAGCCCCGCTAGAAGCAAGTTTGGCCACTACTTATCAGGTTGCTAGCATCATAACTTAGCCTCCTCTTGGTTCTCAGCCTCTATTTGGTTCTCAAGGTCAAGAGCTGTCAGGTATCTGGTTTTCTCCATCCTTTGAGTATTCAGTTTTTTCTTCCAGTGTCAATACTTCTGATATAGGCTCCACTAATTGGATTCTTGACAGTGGAGCCACTGATCACATGGTTCATTCTCTTCATTTTTTCAAGTCCATTACTTCTTTAGTTCAAATTTCTGTTAGATTACCTAATGGTGATATGGTCAAGGTGACTCATATAGGCATTGTTCAAGTTTCTGCTTCTTGTAATCTTGATTCTTCTGATAGTGCTTTTAGGCTATGGCACTATAGATAGGTCATCCATCTTCACAAAGATTGACTTTGTTGAAAAGTACTGTACCTGACATCAAATCTTGCAATAATACTAAGCCTTTTGATTGTCACATTTGTCCTTTGGATAAATAGCACAAATTTCCTTTTACTCATTCTTCTAGGATTTCTTTATCTTGCTTTAATTTGGTTCATGCTGACATTTGGGGACCATATTCCACTCCTTCCCTGAATGAATCAAAGTATTTTCTTGCCTTGGTTGATGATCACAGCAGGTGTACTTAGGTATATTTGTTGAAGCACAAGTCTGATGCTTTAACCTTGATTCAATCCTTCTTTCACATGATTTTAACACAGTTTAATGTTCTTATCAAAGTGTTTAGGTCAGAAAATGGACCTGAATTTTCCCTTTCTTCTTTTTATGCTTCTAAGGGTATCATTCATCAACTGTCATATGTTGAAACTGCATAGCAATATGCTGTGGTTGAAAGAAAACATAGGCATCTTTTAAATGTTGCTAGAGTCTTAAGATTTCAGGCCAATTTGCCTTTGAAATTTTGGGGAGATTGTGTTTTGACAGAAACATATCTCATTAATAGGCTTCCTAGTCCATTGTTACAAAATCTTACCTCTTATGAGAAACTCTTGGGTCATCCTCCTACCTATAATCATCTTAAATCTTTTGGTTATCTGTGTTATGCTTCAACCTTAACTAGACATAGAACAATATTTGATCCTAGAGCTAATGCATGCATTTTCATTGGCTATCCTTTTGGTACCAAAGGTTATAAATTGTATGATTTAGCTTCTAAGACAATTTTCTTCTCTAGGGATGTCAATTTTAAGGAGTTCTTTTTCCCTTTCAAATATTGGACTTCTAAACCTATCATGTCTTTTATTTCCAATTCTTCTCTTATTTTTCCACCTCATTTGTTTCAAATATTACTCTTACTGTTTCTACAGAATTTTCCACTGTTTCTGCAGAATTTTCCCTTCCTTTCTCTTCTGTTGATCTTGCTATTCCCCCAGATGAATTTCTTGACCTTGTGCATTCTGATTCAGCTCTTTCTCCATTTGGTTATGTTCATTTTGATCACAATGAACTTCTTGATCCTATTTCTTCTCCTGTACCTAAGTTACCACTTGTTATAAGGTCTTCTCAGCCTCTTAAGCCACCTTCTTATCTTCATGACTATCATTGTAATCTTGCATCTGCTCATGTGTTGGCCACTGCTTCTCTACTTCAATCTCATTATTATTCTGTTTCTGACAGTCTAGGTATTCTTTACCCTCTTTCTTCTACTCTTTCATATAATAGATTGTCTACTTCACATAAGGCTTTTGCCATTGCTTTGACTGTTGCCAAGGAACCTACCTCTTATGCTCAAGCCTTGACTGATCCTTTGTGGCAAGCTGCTATGAAGGTTGAGATTGATGCTCTTCAAGCTAACAACACTTGAGTTATAACCAAACTTCCGTCCGGCAGGGTTCCTATTGGCTGCAAGTGGGTATACAAGATTAAACTCAAGACAAATGGGTTTTTTGAGAGATATAAGGCAAGACTAGTTGCTAAGGGATTCACTCAAGCTGAGGGCATTGATTATTATGAGACTTTCTCTCCGGTGGTGAAGTTTGTCACTGTTAGAACATTGTTGGCTCTTGTTGCTGTTTATGGTTGGCATCTTTCTCAATTGGCTGTTAACATGCTTTTCTTCATGGGGATTTAGATGAGGAGGTGTACATGGTTCCTCCACCTAGATTTGGCAGTAAGGGGGAGGTGTGTAAGCTCACAAATTTTCTTTATGGACTCAAGCAATATACCAGACAGTGGTTTGCTAAGTTGTCTGCTACTATCATTGTTGATGAATTCATCCAACCCAAATCTAACTATTTTGTCTTCACCAAGGTCCACAAAGGTTCAATCATCATTTTGCTAGTGTATGTTGATGAGATTCTTATAGCTAGCAATAATGTGGATGCTGTTAACACCTTCAAGCTTTTTCTAGACAACAAATTCAAGCTAAAAGATCTTGGCACTTTGAAGTATTTCTTAGGCCTTGAAGTTGCTAGAACTGAGAAGGATATTAGTTTATGTCAAAGGAAATTTACCTTGGAGCTGTTGTCTGATACAGGTTTGCTAGCTAGCAAGCCTGCTAATGTGTCAATGGAGCAGTTTGCCAAATTTAGTAGTTCAATGGGTAAGGATGTTCCTGATTCTTCCTTGTATAGAAGGTTGATAGGTAAATTGCTCTATTTGACACTCATGACTAGACATATGCTATTCAGTACACAAACTTAGTCAGTTCATGAGTTCTCCCAAAGTGCCTTACTTGCAAGCAACTTATAGAATTCTTAAATATCTAATGAAGACACCAGGTTAGGGTTTGTTTCTCTTTGCAAACTCAGAATTGAAGCTTAAGGCCTACTGTGATGCTAACTGGGTAGCATGTCTAGATACTAGAAGGTCTATATCAGGCTTTTGTGTCTTTCTTGGTAAGTCTTCGATTTTCTGGAAGTGTAAAAAACAAGAGGTTATATCAAGATCTTTAGTAGAGTCTGAGTATAGATCAATGGCTACATTCACAAGTGAAGTTGTTTAGTTGATAGCTTTGCTTAAGACTTTTGGACTAGAGCACACTCATGCAGCTTCTCTTTACTGTGATAGTAAGGCTGCTATCTATATTGCAGCAAATTCAATTTTCCACAATAGAAAAAAGTGTATAGAAATAGATTGTCACTTCATCAAAGAAAAGATTCAAGCTGGTGTGATCAAGACCTTCCATGTACCTACTAGACACTAGATTGTGGATTTCTTTACTAAGGCACTCGGGTATAAGCAATTTCATTACTCGTTATCCAAGATGAACCTAGTCAACATATATAGTTCATCTTAAGGGGGAGTGTGAAATATCTTGTAGATATTTGAGTCTTGTAGATATTTGTCATAGCATAGAATATCTTGTAGATATTAGTTTAGTAGTTCTATATTGTAGTTTGTATATAGCAATGCTAAGCTATAGTAGCATAGAATGGTAGTGCATTAAACAAGTGTAGTTTACAGAGCATACTTAGTTAGTTAGGTATCTGCCACTTGTCAGCATTAAACAGGTGTAGGTTACTCTGTTTTTGGTATATAAAGAAGCAGAGTCAAATATTTATAATATATGAAATCATTCACAACAATTCCCTTTCTTCTCTCTCTCTCTCTCTCTCTCTCTCTCTCTCTCTCTCTCTCTCTCTCTCTCTGTGATTAAACCATTGTAGGAGCTTCAAGCTTATGTTTAATTTCAACATCTTTGAAATAACTTTTCTCATGTTTGTCATTTTGGTGGTCTGTGATTATTGAGAGTGACTCTGGTCCAATTTGAGTAGTTGGTTTGTTTCCATTCAAGCAAAAAATATCACAATTAGATGCTTATATTGCCAGTAAATGCTAAACTAGATCAAGATACTTCTGATTACAAAATGCACAAGACAAATAAGTTGAGACAAGAGGCCTATGACTCTAAGAGTTAATAGAATCTTGGGACGTTATTACAGTAACTCATAACCAAGATTTGTTTTCTTTCTTTTCTTTGTCATGTACTAGAAACTAATTCATGGCTTTTGCTGAATATTAGCACTAATAACATGTTTATTACACTAAAATGGATACAAAAGTGGAAGCATAAAATAGAGTAACTCAAGAACACGAGGGTTGAAGGCTTACGTTTATGACAGAAACCCTTAAGAGTTACATCTTTATTATACGAGAATATAGTATAAATTTTTTGTTACAATGAGCCCAACATGGCTATATATAATAGACTAAACCCTTAAACTAACCATACAATAACTATGGCTAATAGACTTGTACAAGAGACTTTGCTTACACACAAGGTAAGATTGGGTCTAGGCCTACTCTATTAGGCTAATATATCGTTAACAGGATCTACTCTATAACGGTGATTCCAGTGGTTTTAATTGTATATTTATCAAAATGAACACGACTTGGTCTTGAAAGTATTAGTCAAAATCATTCTTCCCATAGTTTATTTTTACATATCTTATATTTTGGATAGTTGGTCCTCTCTAGCTTCCATCTCTTTGTGAGTGGCCTGAACTATGTGATAAATTACTAAATATCCTAAAAACTTAAGCTGTTAGGAAATATAATAACAACAAACAAAGCCTTAGTCCCAAAATTTTGGGGTCGGCTATGGATCCTTAACATGTTAGCTAGGGTTGACTATATGTATTATTTGTCTCCAATCTTCATTATACTCTACTTAAAGTCATATTCTCTATTACTTTCTTAATTTATTTTGGTCTTCATCTACAATTTTTTGTTCCCTTATATAACTTGATAAACTCATTTTTTTACTTATTGGTACATTAGTTGCTCTCCTTTGCAATTAGTCAAACTATCTTAAGAGATTTTCTCTCATATATATATATATATATATAAGCAGAGACCTCAAGTAGGAAACTATGAGGTTTTGCCAAGTGGCAAATTCTATTCTATGTAAAGAAAATTGAAATATTCTCAAGTGTTAGATCAAAGATAAGAACAAATTAAATATTGACTTTTTGTTTCATTTGGTTCAATGTTTCAAGACTTTTCTAATTAAAAAATAGGTATTCTTTGTATCCTTTGGTTTAATGTGTTTCAAGACTTTTCATCCTTCATACATACACACAAAACTATTTGTATTTTAATTCACCATTTTCACCTCTTGCATTTCCACACCTTTATATATACTTATCCACAGCCTTTCATGTCATCCCATGTCAAATACACACAGACCAAAAACGATGTCATTTACTTTCAATCTTTTAATGACACCTACCTAGTTTTAACATTTTTGTTTCATCTAGTCCTAACCCGTATGAGTTGGCTACAACCAAGGAATGGGGGCTTGCATTTTATATTGAGTGACAATGGCAATTACGATTTTGATGTTAAGGTTAGACGTTGTGGAATTGTGAGTATTGTAAATGATATGATTGACTGTGAGTGTTTGAAATATGTATTTTATTTTAGAATTAAGGAGAAAGACAAAAACAAAGACACATTCTATATCAACTTTTCTTCTATAATATTCATTCAAAGTTGTTTATTTATTTATTATTTCTCATTACTTCAATTGAATAATTATAATGGATATGTGTGTGCAATTTGTAATTGTTACTTTTTATGATGAACTCATTACTAGTAAAGTTCTATAACAGTTATACTATAATACATATATAACATTCTCTAAAACCATTTTACATAAAACATTACAATATTATCTGTGCATCGCACAGGTAACTTACTAGTTTTCATTAGAAAGAGCTACTCCTATCTTTAAGCAAATTTTCTCTTTTCGAATTCTATCTTTTTGTGTATTTCCACTTATTTATCTAAACATTCTCATCTCAGTTACACTTATTTCATGAATATGCTATTTCTTAAGAGCCCAACTTTTGGTGCCATATAATATAGATGTTTGTATAGTATTCTAATGCGTTTCTGCACTTTATCCACTCTGCTTTTATTCGATGATTCACATCATCTTTAATTTCTCCATCTTTATGGACTATTGATCCAAGATATCGAAAGTTGTCGCTCATTTATATCTCTTGACCATCAAGTTTTACCACCCTTTCATTTGTGTTTATACTTTTACTAGACTTACATTCTATATACTCTATTTCAGTCCTAATTAATTGAAAGTTTTTAAATTCTAGAATTATTAGAAAATGATGAGTTTAATCATATAATCATAATTCTAACAATGACTTTGTAAAAGCCTAGTTATTCTACTACTGTTAAAGGCAAGATCGTGCATCATCAGCTGTTACACCAGTGCAGCTCAGCTTGCCACATAGTGCAACAATTAGTGCACTAGATGATGCAGCATCAGCTGCCACACCAGTGCAGCCCAGCATGCTACACAGTGCAACAATTCATGCATTAGAGTTGCCCAGACAAACACTTGATCAAGCTAGATAAGCACATTAGTTACTAGCTGATTTAGGAGCATGTAGATGAAACTCAAATTGAAGCTTTAAGTAGTAATCCAGAGATCTTATCTTGTGCTACAGAGTTGAAGAAATTGAAGAATTGTATAAATTCACCTAAACGACAATGTAGCTTAACTGATATATGTACATGAATGGTGTGTAGCTTTGTATGTTAGTATGGTTAGTTTAGTCAGGCACATGTAAGAGTTTGTTAAGTTTGCTAAGTCCTATTCACACGTGCATCTATTTGTTAAGTTAGTTATAGAACAGAGTTGGGTTCTTTTCTGATATATGTTTGTATAGCTATTGATTCAATGAATGAAATAATCAATTCAGTTTTTAGCTTTGGAAGCTAATAATATATCGAATATTACTTCCTTGCCACCTGGTAAGAAGCCTATAGGTTGTAAATGGGTGTATAGAGTGAAGTACAAATCATATCGCTCTATTGAAAGGTATAAGGACAAATTGGTTGCTAAGGGTTTCACCCAAAAGAAGGGGTGGATTACATTGATACTTTTTCACTTGTTGCTAAGATGGTGTTTGTTAAAACTGTGCTTGCTGTTATTGCTATGAAAGACTGGTTTCTCAATCAGCTTGATGTCAATGCCTTTCTCCATGGATATTTGCATGAGGAGGTCTATATGTCACTTCCACCAAGCTTTCATAACAAGGGGGAGCAACCTTAAATGGTTTGTAAGCTAAATAAATCACTTTATGGCCTTAAACAGACATCTAGAATGTTGTTTTCTACGTTCTCAACTGCCTTAATTGATCTTGGTTTTGTTTAGTCTAAGACAGATTACTCATTATTCACTAGACAACAAGGTGAGTCTTTTATTGTGTTGCTGGTTTATGTTAATGATGTTCTAATTGCAAGCAATGATCAAAAGGGAGTTGAGGAGTTTAAAGTCTTATTAGACCAGAAGTTTAAGTTGAAAGATTTAGGGGACTTGAGATATTTTCTTGGTTTGGAGGTAGCTAGAACAGAAAAGGGCATTTCCTTGTGTCAAAGGAAAAATGCTCTAGAGATTTTGGAGGATGTTGGTTTACTAGGATGCAAACCATCTAAAGCTCCTGTGGATCCTACATTAAAACTTAGCAAACGTGAAGGTGAAATGTTAAATGATCCAAGTCTGTATAAAAGGTTGGTAGGGAGACTGTTGTACTGAACCATTACTAGGGCTGATATAACATTTGCGATCCACAATTGCAGTTAGTTTATGGCAAAGCCAAGAAAGCCTCATTATGCAAATGCACTTAAGGTACTTCATTATCTTAAGAATGAACCAGGGAAAAGAGTCTTCTTTTCTGCAAAATCAAAACTCCATGTCAAAGGATTCAGTGATGTAGACTGGGCATCATGTCCAAATACAAGGAGGTCTGTTACAAGGTATTGCATTTTCCTTGGATACTCGTTCATTTTTTAGAAATCAAAGAAGCAGGCTACTATGTCAAGGTCTTCAACTGAGGTCGAGTATGGGGCCATGGCTGTGGCAACTTGTGAAATTGTGTGGATTCTTTATTTGGTAAGAGACTTGCAGATTAGGCTTGATAGAGAGGCATTGCTGTTTTGTGACAGCCAATCAGCCTTGCACATAGGGTCTAATCCAGTTTTTCATGAAATGACCAAGCACATAGAAATTAATTTTCATATTGTAAGGGATAAGGTGTTGGCTAAGGTGATTAAATTGAATCATGTGAGAACACATTGTTAATTAGCAGATTTGTTAACTAAGGCTTTGGGTTATAAGCAATTTTTTGAATTGGTGTCCAAGATGGGACTGCTTAATGTCTACTCTTCCTTTGTCCATCTTGAGGGGGAGGTCAAAGGCAAGATCGTGTATCATAAATTGCTGCTCCAGTGCAGCCCAGCATGTCACACAGTGCAGCAGTTCATGCATCGCAGTTGCCCAAACAAGCACTTGATCAAGCGAGACAAGCACATTAGTTACTAGCTGATGTAGGAGCATGTAGATGAAACTCAGATTGAAGCTTTAAGTAGTAATCCAAAGATCTTATCTTGTGCTACAGAGTTGAAGAAATTGAAGAATTGTATAAATTCACCTAAACGACAATGTAGCTTAATTGATATATGTACATGAACGGTGTGTAGCTTTGTATGTTAGTATGGTTAGTTTAGTCAGGCATGTGTAAGAGTTTGTTAAGTTCGCTAAGACCTATTCATACGTTCATCTATTTGTTATGTTAGTTATAGAACAGAGTTGGGTTCTTTTCTTATATATATTTGTATAGCTATTGATTCAATGAATGAAATAATCAATTTAGTTTTCAGCTTTGGAAGCTAATAATACATGGAATATTACTTCCTTGCCACTTGGTAAGAAGCCTATGAGTTGAAAATGGGTGTATAGAGTGAAGTACAAATCAGATGGTTCTATTGAAAGGTATAAGAACAAATTGGTTGCTAAGGGTTTCACCCAGAAGGAAGGGAGGATTACATTGATATTTTTTCTCCTATTGCTAAGATGGTATCTGTTAAAACTGTGCTTGCTGTTGCTGCTATGAAAGGCTAGTTTCTCAGTTAGCTTGATGTCAATAATGCCTTTTTCCATGGAGATTTACGTGAGGAGGCCTATATGTCACTTCCACCAGGCTTTCATAGTAAGGGTGAGCAGTCTCAGGTGGTTCACAACAAGGGAGAGTAGCCTTAAGTGGTTGGCAAGCTAAATAAATCACTCTATGGCCTTAAACACGCATCTAGAATGTGGTTTTCTAAGTCCTCAACTGCCTTAATTGATCTTGGTTTTGTTCATCTAAGGCAGATTACTCATTATTCACTAGACAGCAAGGTGAGTCATTTATTATGTTGCTGGTTTATGTTGATGATGTTTTGATTGCAAGCAATGACCAAAAGGGAGAAAAAGAGTTTAAAGTCTTATTAGACCAGAAGTTTAAGCTGAAAGATTTAGGGGACTTGAGATATTTTCTTGGTGTGGAGGTAGCTAGAACAAAAAAGGGTATTTCCTTGTGTCAAAGGAAATATGCTCTAGAGATTTTGGAGCATGTTGGTTTACTAGGATGCAAACCATCTAAATTTCCTATGGATCCTACATTAAAACTTAACAAACATGAAGGTGAAATGTTAAATCATCCAAGATAGTATAGAAAGTTGGTAGGGAGACTGTTGTACTTAACCATTACCAGGCCTGATATCACATTTGCTATCCACAAACTCAGTCAGTTTATGCCAAAGCCAAGAAAGCCTCATCATGTAGCTGCACTTAAGGTACTTCATTATCTTAAGAATGAACCAAGGAAAAGAGTCTTCTTTTTTGCAAAATCATAACTCCATGTTAAAGGATTCAGTGATGTAGACTGGGCATCATGTCTAGATACAAGGAGGTCTGGTACAGGGTATTGCATTTTCCTTGGAAACTCGTTGATTTCTTGGAAATCAAAGAAGCAGGCTAATGTGTCAAGGTCTTTAGCTGAGGTCGAGTATAGGGCCATGGTTGTGGCAACTTGTGAAATTGTGTGGATTCTTTATTTGGTAAGAGACTTGCAAATTAGGCATAATAGAGAGGCATTGTTGTTTTGTCACAGCCAATCAGCCTTGCATATAGATCCAGTTTTTCATGAAAGGAGTAAGCACATAGAAATTGATTGTGATATTGTAAGGGATAAGGTGTTGGCTAAGGTGATTAAATTGAATCATGTGAGAACACACTGTCAATTAGTAGATTTGTTAACTAAGGCTTTGGGTTATAAGCAATTTTATGAATTGGTGTCTAAGATGGGGCTGCTTAATATCTTCTCTTCTCTTCTCTAGTCTATCTTGAGGGGGAGTGTCAAAGGCAAGATCATGCATCATCAGCTGCTGCACCAGTGTAGCTTAGCTTGCCACATAGTGTAGCAGCTAGTGCACCTGATGATGCAGCATCAGCTGCCACACTAGTGCAGCCCAGCATGCCACATAGTGCAACAATTCGTGCATTAGAGCTGCCTAGGCAAGCACTTGATTAAGCAAGACAAGCACATTTGTTACTAGTTGATATAGGAGCATGCAGATGAAACTCAGATTGAAGCTTTAAGTAGTAATCTAGAAATCTTATCTTGTGCTATAGAGTTGAAGAAATTGAAGAATTGTATAAATTTACCTAAACGACAATGTAGCTTAACTAATATATGTACAAGAACAGTGTGTAGCTTTGTATGTTAGTATGGTTAGTTTAGTCAGGCACGTGTAAGGGTTTGTTAAGTTTGCTATGTCCTGTTCACACATGCATCTATCTGTTAAGTTAATTAGTTATAGAAAAGAGTTGGGTTCTTTTCTTATATATATTTGTATAGCTATTGATTAGATGAATGAAATAATCAGTTTAGGTTTCACCGAAGTCAATTTTTCTCACAACTACCAAAAACGTTAATCAAATTGCTGGTTTGTTGTTGAAATAATCTGCTTATACTACCTTATATTGTTTTTAGTAATCCTTTCCGTTCAATGTCTAGCTAGAACATGTGGTTCAAGTACCGCAGCCCAATTTTTACCTATTTTAACCGTATATTGGTGGGCGAAAAATGTATATGTAATGCATACGAGTATATAACACATGCCACTGCAAGTTGATGTAGTTAAAAAATTCTTGTTTTTGTTAATAGACAATTTTTGACAAGTTTTGATACTATTTTTATAAGAAATATAAAAAAGTGTCAAAAAAATAAGTTATTTTTTTTTAATTTTTTCATAAAAATATTTAAAAAATATTTCCTACATCTAATCCGTTAACTTTTCCCTTTTTATTTTTTAACCTACGAAGTTAAACAAAATAACTAGTCTCAAATCTCAATGGAGTGTGACTAACAAGATGCTGTAAAAAATAAGCATTTATGCAATTATATTCACAAGGTGGTACTTTATTGAGATACCACAAACCTACTAAAGCAAACAATAAACTAGCAATTTCAGCAACAAAACGCAAGTGAGATGACAAAAAGAGAACATTAAGGAACTAAATATAACGATAGACTTTTAGAGACTCGTGCACTAGCACAAATACTTTATTTATGATTATGTTACATTAACACATTCGTTTCTCTCTAATTACGATGATTATATATTTAGATTGGATGGTTCCAACTTCAAAGTGCCACACAATTAGTTCACCAACTACGTACAATCCCAACCCACTTGTGATACTGATAGCTACTGCAATCAAAAGGATGCTTAATATATAGCATCTAAAAGCTGGCATAGTTGTTTTGTAAGTTTTGGAATGTGATTGTTCGTTTGGTCTTATTTTTATAAGACCATTTGCTTTGGGGTGAATAAAATAGTCTTATTGTGAAAAGAATCATATCTCAATTAGTCAGCATACATTAGGACGGGTAAGAGAGTGGATACCCAACATCATGGTATTGAGTAAGAGAAACGCATAATCTTATAAACATTTATTAATTTTGATTCTTCAAATCTTTTGGAGGTCAACTGAGCTTTAACATCTCATTTGTCAAACATGGAATCAAAGATTGTCATACCATAGTTGTTTTTGTTTGATGGAAGGTAGTACTGGAATGGTTGAATTATGAGGTCCACTCTTCGATACCAATATTGACGATTTTTTTTAAGTAAAGGCTCTCTCTCTCTCTCTCTCTCTCTCTCTCTCTCTCTCTCTCTCTCTCTCTCTATATATATATATATTTAATATTTATTTATTTATTGTTATTATATTCCTGTTGAGTTATATTAATTACGGTCACATTATCCGCTTATTTATAACATTTTCTCTCTCATTTTTAATTATTTTTCTCTTATTGATTTCTTACCTTACAATTACAATTCCTCCAATATTTCCCACACTTTTTTTTTTTTTAATCTCCCTACTACTCTATACCTTAACCTTACAATTCTTTCATCCCTTCATCTTCCTTTTATTTTGTCTCTTCTTCTCCCCATTTCATTTACTATAAAAACAAAAATTTGAGAAAGATTTACCATAAAAATTTGATATTCTCCATTCCATTCAATTCATATTTTGACCATCCAAAAATGAGAATTCTCTCTCTCTCTCTCTCTCTCTCTCTCTCTCTCTCTCTATATATATATATATATATATGTATTCTTTCTTTTGGTGGATTTTTAATTCTTTATTGCACATCTAATTTAGGTTGATAAATTTTTGTGTTGAAATCTACTTTGGGTTGATGCAATTTGGTTGTATTTTAATTTGTTATCTTTTTTTTTTTTATCTTTTTTTCATTTTACTATTAGATGTTATCCTTTTACATATATATATATATATATACACACACACACATATATATATATATATATATTCTTCTTTCTTTTGGTGGATTTTTAATTCTTTATTGCACATCTAATTTAGGTTAATAAATTTTTGTGCTGACTCTACTTTGAGTTGATGCAATTTGGTTGTATTTTAATTTGTTATCTTTTTCCCCCCTTTTACTATTAGATGTTATCCCTTGACATTATATGGTGATATAATATTATTATATTATGTAACATGACTTGGATAATTTGGTAATTACAACTATACTTTTTTTTTAGTATTTTTCTACTCATCTTCTTTTATATAATTTTGCCATTTCTCTCACATTCTCTCCCAAAAAAAAAAAAATTACTCTCTCTCTCTCTCTCTCTCTCTCTCTCTCTCTCTCTCTCTCTCTCTCTCTTATTTATTCTTTCTTGCAACTCTACTTTAGATTAATGAATTTTTGTGTTTTTTGTATCTCTAATTTGGGTTGATACATTTGAGTTTATATAAAAATACAATCTACATGACTATGTATTTGAATGTGCCTATCAATAATTTGAGTAATGTCAATTGTAAATTTGTGATAAGGTTTGATTATCATAATAATCTCCTTAAGAGAACAAGAAATTTAAATAATTAATTTGAAACTTAAAGTTTAGCTGTCAACCAAAAAAAAAAAAAAAGAAGAAAGAAAAGAAAGAAAAAAAGAAGTAAAACATAACACACTATAACAAAAGTTTGAAAAATATAGACCACTTGAAAAAAGAATAATATCAATCAAACACACCAAAGTTTTTCAAAAAAAAAAAAAAAAACTAAAATAATAGAATGATATATTTGTAGAGATAAAGATAGAAAATAATTTAAAAAATAGTTCAATTTTTAAGGAGAAAAATTATCTTTGGTAAATTTTAAAGAATAAATCATATATTATTTTACATTATAAAATAATTATATATTCTCATGTATTACGTGCGTTTGCGACTAATTAAAGTTAAAAATGATGAAGTCCACTTCTTGATACCAATATTGACTTTGATTAGTGTTACATAAAGAAATTAATAATGTACCGGAGACTGGAGACTATTTCAGTGCAACAAGGAAATAAAATGCTTCGGTGTCACTAAATACTTGTGTGAGTTTCGGGGTTATTATTGCAATGTATATATTATATTGCTTATATATGTTTTGTTCAAAGCTTATATAATAACTTATTAAGAGTAAAGAGTTTTTAAAATAATATCAAAGTCCAACCAATAATAATTTGTAATACATGCGTACACATGCCTATCTAGATAAATGAAAATAAATAAATAAATGGTCAAGATGGAACAGGGCCTCGTGGCCTGAAGCTTGAGTGGAGATATCTTTTTGACTCGTCAAGAATTTTCTATAGAGCATGTTTCTAGTCATATACAAAGTAGTATGAAGATTAGATAATGAAAAAAAAATGTTGTACACAAGGTGTACTGCCCAAAACAACTAAAATCATGATTTTGAGTCGAAAATGTGACTTAAAATCGCCTGTTGATAGTGTGTAAATGCAGGTATATTTCAACAGAGCATGTTCCTAGTCATATACAATGTAGTATGAATGAATAAGATGTTATTACGTATGATCAAGAGATGTTCCTGATGGCTTAACGCAATTTAGATAATTAAAGCCATAGACAAAGAAAGGCCAGATTGATGTATGTTTCCATATTTTGGGAAATACAGTGATAGTTCCTATGCTTTTCCAGTTTCCACCGCATGAGTAGAGTTGTCCACTGAAGGAGGTGATGAAAAGTGCAAAATTGCATTTGTCAAAATCTAATAATTTTCAATTTGGAAATGTGCGTGCAGGGGAGATTAGTGGCTGCAAAGATACGGGCCGGGTTGTAGTGTTCGGAATCCAATGCTAATTCATTCTCACACAACTATGCTACTGATGTTGTTAACTTACATGATGTTATATAGATTTGGAGAAACTGGACTTTCAAACTGAGTCAATTAAGTCACATGGATATATTGAACCTATCTTTGAATTTCCCTGCTGGAAGTGAGCTCCGTGTGTCGCTCGGACCAGCTTTACTGAAAAAGAGAGATTATTTTGATTGGCAAGGTGAGAAGATTAAAGATAGAACAGCTCTTGTGATGCCAGTGGAATGAGCAGTAGCCATTTGACATCTGAGTCTCACCCTGATAATCTTCTAGAAGTTGTAGTGGCCAACGTTTGCCAAAGTGGTATTGATGTTTGAGAGTTAAAACAACTCTATATGTTTAGACCCTAAATTAATTAGGGCTTAGTTAATTTTAGGATAATTTTACAATTTAAGGCCTAATTGTGCTCATGAATCACAGTTAACATAAGCATGCATGGAATAATGTCTATAACAATACAACCACAAAAAATTACAATCACAATAATACACAGATGTGTTATTGAAGAGAAAAATCTAAGTACCGAGCATAAAACCTCTTCACGAGCTAACTACTGAAAATGATCCACTAGAAGAAATGGTTTCAGTACATCTTACAGACAAAACCTCCAAGCTAAGAAGTAAACAATATACTCAAGCCCTTTAAGCTTCTACTCACAACTGACTCCTCGAGTCCTTTCTCTCTCTAATCATCGGATCTGTAATTGAGCTCCAATTACAATCTCCAAGTCTCCTTGGTTGTTCGGTGGTGACTCTGATGCTTCCCAAGCTCCAATCAACACAATAACTCTGAAGATTGGTTTATATATATGTGATGGATTTAATCTCCTCCTTAGGATTTGGCAATAATGAGAGGAAGAAAATATAGAGATAGGTCTAGGTTTTGCTTTAGGTTTTATAGTTTCTCTCCAAATCTTCAAATGGGAATTAGGTCTTGCAAATTCATGTGAAATGGGGCTCAAATAGCTAGGTAGGCAAAGGGGCCGTAATAGCAAAGAATATTTCATAATATAATTTTCTAGGGTTTAGTCAAGTTCATACCTACGAACATGATATGAATAAAGGGCGAACTCATTATCCAGCAGACTTTCAAACCTAAGGTTTGTATCGTAGTTCATCTTTGGACTTTGCAGTTTGTAGGAGTGAAATCCACTTCTGTTGTCCTCCATCTTTTGCATTTTGACCACTTAACTAAACAAGCCCAATACAAGTAGAACCCCACAAAATTACATGAAACAATGAAATTTTGAGACCCTAAATACAATCAAATTTCACATAAAATTAACCAACACTACAAGACTTAACAATATTAAAAGTGAGAAACCATTCTATAAACTATTGCAGTCTCTATTAAAAACATAAGTCAATCCAAATCCTTCTAGCCATACTATAATTAAGCATATTATTACGTGAGTAGCTTATTCATTTAAGCATTTCACTCTTGTAAGGGATGATTAACAACACTACTTCAGCTCACCAGGGGTTTGTGGGGGCAATATTCCAACGAGTTTTTGTGAGAGACTGCGCCCCCAACTCACCTAATCAAAGTTGGGTTAAACTTGCATGAACGAGTGGAGTCATGTTAGTACCTCTCAAAATGATAGTTTGATTGATTATACATTTCCCCCTAGATTAAGGGTTTTACAATCAAAATCTATTGGGTTCAAGTGTCAATTGACATTTGGATCCCCATTTTATTTTTATCTACGAATTGGCACTTGGATTTTGTAATGACGCAATTAATTCATTTTTTTTTCTCTAGTCATACTTATTTATCTTGATTTTCTTCCATATTTTAACCCAATTAACCTCTAATAAGGGATTAATAAACCCCAATTCCCTCAAATTAATTATAATTACCAATCAATTATAATCTATTCAAAGCAAAATTAAGGAATTTTAATGTTTAACCATCAAATGGAATTTTATATTAGACTTAAAATGGATCAATTAAAATTGATTGTTCATAATCCCACATGGTTGGGCCCAATTTATGTAGATACATCTTTACGTGCTAGAACTCGATTTGATAATATCTTTCAATCTAGTAGTTCGATAGGGGCATGTGCGCTATTGTTTTAATTGTTATGACTTCGAGATTTATTTTGCCTGAAGTAGTTAGGAATAAAATGGCCAAAATTACAGTCTTATCCCTGGCATGAAATTACCATTTTACCCCATATGTAAGGTTAATTGCAAGTTGCAGAATGGGGTGTCTACGGGTTTTTCATCAAAATGTCCACGTAGTGAGCAGCTGGAGAATTCATCAGAACCAGCTAAGAACAATAGAAAAAGAGCCAGGCCTGGTGAAAATTGTAGGCCTAGGCCCAGGGACAGACAATTGATCCAAGATCGTATTAAGGAGCTGTGGGATCTGGTGCCCAACGATCAAAGGTAACTTTCTTGCAATTTGTTCTGCCTGCTGAGTTTTGGTCTGGCGATAGTTGCAGTTATTTATGAATATTGTGATGAAATTTTCGGGAGCATTGCACAGTGAGGTATTGATTCACTGCAGGAACGCACAATCAAGCACGTGCATTCTGCAAAGCATAACTAAGCATGCTGACAAGATAAATAAATGTGCCAATTTGAAGGTAAAGGCTTAGGCATCCAATGCATGTGTCAAGTATCTTCTATCTAGACCGGGCTTGGTGGATGATGATTACTTATGATTGGAAGTATAATCAAATGCTGGTAAACAATCACTGTCGTAGTCGTACGTGGAGAAATTGAGTGTTACATAATACATATACGTTTCCCAACTTTCTGCTATGTAACAAACTGTCAGCCTTCAAATTTATATTATCCAACTTGGATTTTTGACTTCTACTGCCTATGAGAAAGTTTTAATGTTTGACGACTTATATTATATATCACTCTCTTTCTTCTTATATATTACGGCTGAATTTGCAGTTGCGTAACAAGGAACCAGGTACGGTAGCATGCTATAGATCTGAACATGGTTCAATAATAGTAGAGAATCTTAACAAGAATGGGCAGATGCTTGTAGAGGTATTATGCAGTATGCACAGGTCATAAACTTTTGTGAAAGGTCTTATTTTATATTGGGAAAAAGAAAAGAAAAACCACAGAACAGAATATTTATGCATGCTAGTCCAAGGAAGTTGCTTTCTATATATTTCCAGTATTAATTATCACTATAGCTGATATGGGCAGATGTTGTGTGAATTAATTATACAGCCATTTTCTTGAGATAGCATAGGTTAGATTTTAAAATGAGCAAGGGCTGAGTTGCCATCCAGACCCTTTGATCCAATGAGTTTCCCTGTATATGGGTGGGTTGTTGTCAGATAGAAACTCCATTAATGGCCCAAATTTTCGTGCAGTAGTTGGATTGTAAAAGCATGCAACTGAAATTCTGGGCCCAATACGTCCAGCCAGTACCCTATGCTCCACGCTTCTGAACTTGTCGTTGGTAATTAGCTACAAAATTTTTCAAAAGAGAACAAGATTGTGACGCAAAATGGATTATACATTTATACTAAAAAAGAAGGAAAAAGTAATAGCATTCAAGCAGAGTATATGCCTCTATTATATTATTGGATGTATGCACCATCTCTTTCAAAGCATGTTGTTGAATTCTATAGTCATGTCGAATTCATGTGTTATAAGAAGAATGATGCACATATATCAACGGTATGATTCATACATTGCATAAAAAATA
This sequence comes from Quercus suber, assembly GCF_002906115.3. Taxonomy (NCBI): domain Eukaryota; kingdom Viridiplantae; phylum Streptophyta; class Magnoliopsida; order Fagales; family Fagaceae; genus Quercus; species Quercus suber. The sequence goes on from NW_027069663.1 coordinate 852,109, forward strand.
AAAAAATAAAAAAATGGTGCATATATCTTATTGCATAATATACCTTTTTAGGGTAGGGGCTCAATGGCCATTCTTATTGCATAAGATACATTCTCCAAGTTTTTATTAGCTTTTCCCTTTTGCATTTTTCTACTTTCTCTTTTTTTTTTTTTTTTCATACTACAGAAGGAAGAACCCACACGCTATCTCACAAAACTGCTAGCGGCAGTTGGAGACGCGGAGCGGGATATAAACCCACGCACACTACTTGAACTAGCCGATGTGGGAACTAAGGTTCTAGGTTCGTTATCTTGTATATGTTTTTAACAAAACTTACATTAACCTTTGGTGAGATTTAACAACATAGAAAAATAAATAAGGAGTGACAGATTTATGAGAAAATAAATGAGAATTGTCAAATTGATCATCTGGATCAAATTTTCTTAAATAATTTAAACTTTAACGGTTAATACAATTAATTCTAGACATTATTGGGTAAATAGTATTTCCAATTTATTTCTTTATGTCAGTGAAAGAATTCATTAGTTTATTTAGGGGACAAGTGTTTTGAGGTTAGCCAAAGAATGAAAATTTTTCAGTTTAATAAAAGTTGGTATCTAATGCCAAAAGTCTTGTAGCTTGGTGATATTATCTACACTTTTTGTGAGGAAAACTAGAGTTTAAATCCCCTTTCTCCTATTGATGTAATTATTAGAATATTTTATTAAAAAAATGAAGATGACATCTAATTCAAGACAAGGATGAAAATGGTGAAGGCTTTATTAGTTTATTTAGTGAACTTAATTGTTTTGAGGTTGACCACTGAATGACAATTTTCAATTCATAAGAAGTTGATATTTAATGCATAGTCAAATTATTTTCCAACCCCCTCGTCCCTCGTTAGTATGGCTTAAATATGTGTGCGGGAGTCCATTAATCCAAACCAAGATATTGGGTTACAAGCCAAAAAGATACTCATCACTCTTTGTTCGCTCGAAAGACTATTAATAGAACATATAATAAAGCTGTTACTTGATAAAGAAGTATGTGAACAGAACAACTCTACCAGCATAAAGTCACCAATTTTGGCTACTAATGCTCCTTGCACTGGAGGAACGTCAACCCAATGATCTTTGTAAGGTTGAATTTAATCAACCATTTAATTGGCTTTATTCCGTGACCAATTTGCTTGTAATTTAGCACTTAGCAACCTTGTATTTAGGTGGAAAAATTGTAAGGGTAGTGTGTGAGAAGATGTGAAGAAAAGCTCAAGAGTGTGCAAGAAAAACAGAGGCTCGCGGCTAGGGCTCGCGGGTGGATTGCGACTGGCAAGCCGCGAAATGCTGGCACGTGAGAGGCACACTGGGTCGCGCCAGCTGTCACGCTACAGGACAAAAGTTCCAGTCTGACCAGGCCGTTACGTCGTGACTTGATTTCGCGACTTGGTCAAGCCGCGAGATCAAGTCGCCAACTTGCCCTGTTTGGCAAAAACTGACATTTTGCATTCCTTTCTCACCCTACTATATATACACCATTATACCCATCATTTTGAGAGAGCTTCCAGAGAGAATTTTGTGAGAGAAAACCCTAGAGAAAAACAAGATTGCCTCATCTCCAATCTTCATCTAAAGAGACTCTACAAATTCCTCTACTCTCTTCCTCTCCATTGTCATACATTTGAGAGGTCATTTACCAAACCCTTATCTCACCACACCCACGTCTGTGAGAAGGTTCATTTGGTGCTTTGGGAAGCAGTTTGAAAAGGAACCAATATACATTGGTTGATGCTATGGTCAAGTAGCGGAGTCCGGCAAGCTAAAGAAGAAATAGGTTCGGCGTAACCTCGTTGGAGCAAGAAACTTGGAGGGCTTAGGTACTTGGGTAGATTAGACTTGGAGGGTCTTCTGCTGTTCATGTATCCCAACTATATTCTTTAGTGGATTTTATCACCGCTTGGAGGGCGACGGAGAGGTTTTACGCCGAGGACTTCGGTTTCCTCTTCGATAACACATCGTGTGTTGTCCGTGTGTTTGCATCTCTCTTTCCTTTATCTTTGCCTTATATTTACTGTTGTGGATGTGTTTATATTTGGCATAGATTGTTTTATCAATTCTATTATAAGCTTGTCATCATATTCCGCACATGAATTGTTTGATATAAAGCTTGAATTGGTATTTTGTATCTAGGGGTCTAAACGTTCAAGGGTGTTTCATACCCATATTGAACTTTCAATTGGTATCAGAGCGGGTACACTTGTTGTGGTTTCAATACCTAAGTATGATCCTTGACCCCTTGTTGAGATGGATAGGTCTCAATCTCTCACTGCTCCACCATTTTTTGATGGTAATAACTATGCTTTTTGAAAGTCCGAATGAAGGCGTTTTTATGTTCTATGGATGAGGCTGTGTGGGATGCAGTTGACATAGGTTGGACAAAGCTAGTGGATGCCAAATCCACTTGGGACAAGGCAACTCTTGCGGTAGCTAATGCAAACAGTAAAGCATTGAATGCCATTTTCTATGGTATCTCTCCAGAAGAATTTCACAAGATTTCTCATATTACTGTTGCTAAGGAAGCATGGGAGATTCTGGAGACGACATATGAAGGAACCAAGAAGGTGAAAGACACCAAACTTTCAGATGCTGACCACTTGCTTTGAGCAGTTAAAGATGGATGAGGATGAGTCCTTTGACTCTTTTTATAGTAAGCTAAACGAGGTGGTCATTGGCAAATTTAATTTGGGGGAAAAGACGGAGGAGTCTAAAGTTGTAAGGAAGATCCTTTGGTCACTACTAGAAAGTTTCCGTGCTAAAGTTACAGCCATTGAAGAGAGCAAAGATCTTGATGAAATCAAGGTTCAGGAGCTGGTTGGTTCTCTATAGACATATGAGTTGTCTCTTCCTTCAGCGAAGAAGAGCAAATCCCTTGCTCTTCAGACAATTGATGAGAGGATAGTGTCTCATGAATCTTCGGAAGATGATATAGTAGATAAAGATGTGGCGTATCTTGTAAAGAACTTCCGGAAATTCCTAAAGCTCAAGAATAGTGGAAAATTTGGTGACAAAAGAAAATTCCAGAGTGCCGAAAAAGAGAAGAAAGACTTCCGAAGAAAAGATGGTAAAGATTCCCAATCCTCACAAGGAATTATATGTTTTGAATGTAATGGGCATGAGCATTTTAAAAAGAAATGTCCAAACTACTTGAAATCAAAGGGAAATGTGTATGCCACTACTTTAAGTGATTCGGATTCATCCAATTCTGATTCTGACGAGAGCTGTGATGGAGAAGGAAATTTCTTCGCATTCATGACCATTGCTCATGTGGAATCCTCAGATGACTTGGATACACTTGTGAAGGAGCTTGGTGAACATTCTGATTTGGAATCTATTGGAGTTGTTGAAGAATCTGAAGCTGAAGAGGATGAAGGTACTTTGAGTATTCAAGAGAATTATACTTTACTTCTTGAGAAATCAGGTGAGTATGCAAGGGTTGCAAAGACAGCGGTAAAGAAGATGAAAAGGGCTGAAGAGGACTACAAAAGTCTACTGGCTAGATATAAAGAGGCTAAATGTGAGATTGAGACACTAAATGGAGAGTTATCGGAAGCTTACACCAAAGTAAGATTCCTTGAGCAAGAAATGGTGCAAGCGCAAGCCAAGATTGAAAGGGTCTCCTCCAGAAAGCTGGAAGATGTTATCTCGTCCCAAAAACATTTTTCAGATAAGTCCGGATTGGGGTATACCGGAGGGAGTAGCTCATCAGCCAAAGCTACCAAAGAAGTGAAATTTGTGAAGGCCATAGAGCCTACTGTAGAAGAAACCATTCCTGAGAATGTTAAGGATGAGAAGAAGAATATGAGTGAGCAATGGATGGCGAATAAGCCCCGAAATCAATCTATGGACAGACACGAAACCAGAGCAAGATCTCTCTCAAGACCACAATGGGGTCCTAGAACTGAGTATGTGTGTCACTATTGCGGACTATGAGGGCATACTAGACCCAACTGTCAAAAGCTGAGAGCAGACAGCAATGCAAGCGCACCTCGGTCACGAGGAAGAAGGAATGACAAGAGGTCTTGGGGTGGTGAGAAACCAAGAAGTCAAAACAATGATCCAGGAATGACGGACGTGATGAAGATGATCGGTGCCTTCACCACCTGCTTGGAGAGCTTCAACAGGAGGTTTGAAAGTCCTAACTCTCGTACCCGATCCGTCAAGGATATCACCCCAAACGCATGTGACGTGTGGGTGACAAAGGGTACTCATGCATAAGCATTATAACATGTCCATGCATCAATTCTTCCTATGCTTTGTGGATATGATTGGAATATTAATCTCCAACAATATTAATCAACCAAAGACCCATAACCCATAATTTTAATAACTTCAAAAAATCATATATATATATATATATTAAGCGCCACGTGCCTCATCTAATTTTTAAATTTTTGGGTCAAGTGAATTATTAGGTGCAAAAATTTAATTAAATTTTAAATTAAATTTTAATTAGAGTTCAATTTTATGCCATGTATCCCATCTAATTTTTTAATTTTTATGGCAAGTGAATTATTAGGTGCAAAAATCGAAAAGTCTAGATCTAATTAGAGTCTAAATCATATGTGTGTGTGTGTGTAATTGTGATTGTTTTTAAATGTACTCATGCATATACACGAGGTTACACACTAGTTTATATATAATAATAATATGTGAAATTGAGAGAAACTTAAATTAAAATTCTAAATTAGAGTTCCAATTTTGCGCCATGTGTCTTAAATTATTTATTCTTAAAAATTTTTATTTCCCACATCATAAATATTTATCCAAGTGAGTTATTAAATGTAAAAACCAAATTCACCACTTGCTTGGAGAGCTTCAACAGGAGGTTTGAAAGTCCTAACTCTCGTATCCGATCCGTCAAGGATATCACCCCAAACGCACGTGACGTGTGGGTGACAAAGGGTACTCATGCATAAGCATTATAACATGTCCATGCATCAATTCTTCCTATGCTTTATGGATATGATTGGTTATTTGAGTTGTGTTTTTGAGTATCTGTTTATTTTGTGGTTTGTTTGTGTCCAAAATACTTTCTCATTTTCTTGCTTATGATCATTCTTCTAGTGCTTTCGTGTCAAAAATCCAAAAACACATAAAAAGTTGAAAATCCAAAAAGTTTGATCACTTTGTTAAGTTTTGTCTCAAAGCATGTTTTGCTCTGTACTTTTGTACTAATGGCTTTGTGCATTTAACGAGCTTAGCTTGTCTCTCATGCACTCATATCATTATGGAAGAAATTCTGAAATCTATGTGATTGTTGTAAATAGATCTTTAACCTTATCATGAATGATTAGTGAATGATTCTGTTGATCTTGAGACATGCATAGACTCATGCCTATATATCTTCCCACTCTTTATTTTTATGCTTTAAAAGAGCTCTCTAAATGTAAATCTCAAAATAAAAAGCGATATAGAGCTGCAAAAGCCTGTCGCACATACTAGTATTTGACTAGGAAAAAGGGAAAGCGACCATAATGAAATGTATGATGCTCAAAAAGCCAAAGGCTATCTCATAAATTGAAATATCAAAAATTTCAGGCATCTATCTCTCTATGAGAGTTTCCTTGCTCAAAAATGGCAAATGATATGTTGTATATGGAGCCAAATGAAAAGCTTCAAAGAGTTGTTATCAAGTTCTTGTGGGAGGTCATATATGCATGCTTCTATAATTGAGATTGGTCACATGATCTAGTGCTAGTTGTGTATGCCTTGATTGAATTGATCATTGAAGCTTCACATTG
>NW_027069663.1:859565-977014 GCF_002906115.3 Quercus suber
AACATAGTAATCACTTTTGCTTAGTGACTACTGGTGTTGATCTTGCCATGAATTACTGCTTCTATGCTTTTGTTCATCTTTGCTTGATCATGCTTATTTTGCTCCATATGCATATTAAGTTTTCTGCATACAATGATATTGCTATGTTATTGTGTTTCAGGAGTTACTTATTCATATGTTCAAGAGCTTTACAGAATCTAGAGTTAGGTGTGAGTGAGTTTTCCAACTGTTCCCAACTCACGTTTAAGTCTAGAGTCTGTTGTAGGGTTTTGTCACGGAATAGCCAAAGGGGGAGATTGTAAGGTTAAATTTAATCAACCATTTAATTGGCTTTATTCCGTGACCAATTTGCTTGTAATTTAGCACTTAGCAACCTTGTATTTAGGTGGGAAAATTGTAAGGGTAGTGTGTGAGAAGATGTGAAGAAAAGCTCAAGAGTGTGCAAGAAAAACAGAGGCTCGCGGCTAGGGCTCGCGGGTGGATCACGACTGGCAAGCCGCGAAATGCTGGCACGTGAGAGGCACACTGGGAAGCTGAAGGGTCGTGCCAGCTGTCACGCTATAGGACAAAAGTTCCAACCTGGCCAGGCCGTTACGTCGCGACTTGATTTCGCGACTTGGTCAAGTCGCGAGATCAAGTCGCCAACTTGCCCTGTTTGGTAAAAACTGACGTTTTGCATTCCCTTCTCACCCTACTATATATACACCCTTATACCCATCATTTTGAGAGAGCTTCCAGAGAGAATTTTGTGAGAGAAAACCCTAGAGAAAAACAAGATTGCCTCATCCCCAATCTTCATCTAAAGAGACTTTACAAATTCCTCTACTCTCTTCCTCTCCATTGTCATACTCTTGAGAGGTCATTTACCAAACCCTTATCTCACCACACCCACGTCTGTGAGAATGCCCATTTGGTGCTTTGGGAAGCAGTTTGGAAAGGAACCAATATACATTGGTTGATGCTATGGTCAAGTAGCGGAATCCGGCAAGCTAAAGAAGAAATAGGTTCGGCGTAACCTCGTTGGAGCAAGAAGCTTGGAGGGCTTAGGTACTTAGGTAGATTAGGCTTGGAGGGTCTTCTGCTGTTCATGTATCCCAACTATATTCTTTAGTGGATTTTATCACTGCTTGGAGGGCGGCGGAGAGGTTTTATGCCGAGAACTTCGGTTTCCTCTTCGATAACACATCGTGTGTTGTCCGTATGTTTGCATCTCTCTTTCCTTTATCTTTGCCTTATATTTACTGTTGTGGATGTGTTTATATTTAGCATAGATTGTTTTATCAATTCTATTATAAGCTTGTCATCATATTCCGTACATGAATTGTTTGATATAAAACTTGAATTGATATTTTTGTATCTGGGGGTCTAAACGTTCAAGAGTGTTTCATACCCATATTGAACTTTCAATCTTGATGGAGGACCTGCAGGCCACCAATATTGTCTTGCAAGAGTAATGTTAGAGAGGATGGGTCTGCATGCTTTGCTGTGCCAAGGGTCAACTCTGGTTCAGGAAAAAACGGGTAATACTGGCCCACCAACCATTCATATTTCATGCTTTCTATGTTTTCTAGGTAGTCAGTGTTAAGCCCCAAAGTCTCTGATAGTCACTTACAGCCTCCCTGAAAATAACTCATAATGTTAGGTAATTTTTCATTGACGGTATATATATTGCATGTCTTTTTCAATTTATTTTCACTAGCTAGTACTAGTAGTATTATTAGTACCTGCATACTAGGGGAACTGCTTCAGGGTTTAGGGGACCATCTTCGAAATTAAATGCAATTGAATCCCTCCAACTTGCTTTTTTGCATGAAATCACGTGAGTACCACTCCATCTTCTCTTCCTTTGGTTGGTCATGGAATTCTCGAACCGCATCAAACATTTTGTCCAAAACACTAACTGGAACTCCATGATTAATCATCTGAAAGAAACCCCATGTTTCTGATGCTTTACGCACTTCATCAACTATCTCCATCCGCCGGCAACTTTGTTCAGAGCCTTGGAGATCTATCACTGGAACTTCGAATTGGGTAGTGGCTGGAGATAGCATTGGATTTGGAAGGCTCTCTGGTGGATCGATGAGGAACCTTGGGACCTTGGTCACTCCAGAGTCTACTAGTCCATTAATTCCAGCTTTTGTTTCATCAAACTCCTTTACTTCCTTGTCTCTGTCATAGTCCAATTTCAACTCCTGGATCTCCTGGAGCAAGTTTTCGAACACTAGAAGTGAGTTCCATGCTAGGACTGGTGGACTTTGGATTATGGAAATGGAATTGGTTACAAGTTGAGGGCTTCGAAGTGGTCATATATATTGCCAGGGGTGGGAAGGGGCGAGGGGGGGCACCTGAACTTCCAAATTTTTTTAGTACTAATATGGTACATATATCACACATGCCCCCCGGACACAAAAGACATTAGGTTGTAGTTGTACACAAGATGCAAATCCTACTGCCATAAGGAAATAGGAATCATAGTGGAATGGGGCTGACCTAATAATGATTAAAAAAAAAAAGGAAGAAGAAAAGAAAATAGGATCCTACTGCCAAACGAAAAAGGAATTACACAACCTAATACTAATACTAATAGGACTCTATAAAAAATATATATATAGATAGTATAAAGGAGTAAAGGATGCCTCACATTAAAAAACGCAGCTCCAAAACGCAGCCCTGCCGCGCGTTTTTTGTAGTGAATAATAATTCTTTTGATACCAGTCTCTTTCGATTTGTACCTTAGAGTTTTTGTTGAGTTTTTAAAAGTATTAAGCACTTAAAGGAATTGGACAGCTTGCTGAAAAAATGGTAGAAATGAAAAATGATATTTCATATCTATTGATTTACTCATTAATGACCTTGGCATTGATCTTACTAGTTGCTACAGCTATTATTGAAAGAGCTTTTTCAGTAATGAACATAATTAAAAATCGATTACGCAATTGAATGGGAGATCAATGGATGAATAATTGTTTAGAAAGATATATTTAAGACTATTGAGTGTGAAAAAAATCATGTAACGGTTTCAAAATATGAAAAATCGTCGAGGGCAATTGAGTAAATTATGTTATGTGTGAAAAGCCAAATCAAAGTTTACATTTTATGTTAGATTCTATATGGCAACTACGTTAGCATATAGTTGCTTATTTATTTTGTTATTAACATTGATTAATTTTTTTAGATTACATTTTTACTTTTAATTTTGTCTTTTAATCTTGCCGACCTAAATTCCTGACTCTACCACTGTATATAGCAAATTAAAGAATGGTACAATATGCGTATGTTGAATGAACTGGTAGATCAGATGCCTATGATTATAAAAATGTAAAGGCTATATACATAAGTTGGACAAAAAGTCCAATAGATAATGAGATACCCACTCTTGTCCTTTGCCTCACAAACACAATCTTTGGATGTTTACAACAGTATATGTTGAACAGATAATGCTTTGCCTTGGATTTTTTTTTTTTTAATAATTTTATAGAAACTATTTTTTTCTAACTTGACATTCGCATCCCCCCTCCCCTCTCTTGAAAGTCCTTTAATATAATAGGAATGACTAACAGTTTTAGACTCTATTTGGTTGGGATGATTTGGTGGGATAGAAAAATGGAGAAAAAAATAATATTTTCGGGAGTTTGTTTGGGAGGAAAAAAAATGTGTGGGATTTTGGAGGGATTCAAGTGTTTTTTTTTTCCCTAAACCCACCAAAATGTAATCTTTTCAATTTAGAAAAAAAAAAAAAAAAAAAAAAAAAAAAGACAATTTAAATATATTATAAAATTTGTTATGAAAAACTGTTTTCATTATATTTTTGTTTCAAAAATAATGGGAGCCTAGTATTACCCTTTAAAAAAGAAAAGAAAAAAAGAAACAGGAACATCTACTCCTCTAGAAGGACAAAAAAAAAGTCAATGACTCTAGAGATAAAGGCATAAAGCTAATCGGTTTTAGATGAAGGTATTGAAAAAAATTAAAGGGTATTTTGGTCTGATTACAAAATAACTTGATTTTTCCAACAAAGTTGACACAGGGCTAACACATAGTCAGTTTTTCCCTACTACCCATAAAATATGAGTATTTTATTGTAATGTAATACCACGTTAAAGGGTGCTGTACAGTACCCGTTAACAGGACCCTTTATTTATTTATAATTTTTTTTAGGAATGTGGCAAAAGTGAGTTTATTTATTTATTTTTTAGGAACGTAGCGCCTAATTTTTAGATGTTAGGCAGGTTGTAGGTTTTGTTTTTAAACTTTTTAGTTTACCACAAATTCCAAAAAAAAAAAAAAAAAAAAAACATTGAATATTAAGAACTCACTTCCTTAATTTGAGAGATTCTTTTTTTCTTTTGAGGAGACTGAGCTTATAGAGGAGAAAAACCCTAGAACATTTTTCACCTTTAAAAAAAATTGTTTTAGACATTTAGCATTGTTTTTATGGATTTATTTTGCATAACTATGTGTGACTAAATCTCTAGCTAGGATTAGAGGTTAAAACTAATATTTTTATCATGTGTTCTTGGGATTATCTATGTGCTTTCTATGGATTGATGATTAAATTTTGAAATTGATTTACTATATGGAATCATTGCATATTGAAATGTTCTTAAGATTTAATATGATTTTTTTTTTTTTAATAAATATCAATTGCTTGAACTCGTTGATTCGTTATGATTTAAGAATATACAGAATGCTTAATCTCCATTGTATCATGTCAATTGAATGATTTGCTCAATCACTCATATTCAATCTACTTTACACCTTGTTTGAGTATTTTTATGTTTTATCATCCGATTAGGTGAATTGGCTCTTTACCCTAATTGAGTTAAAAATAATCTAAGTTCATATGATAAAATAGTATGTGCATCCTTAAATCGCTAGTGTTTTTCTCCATTAATTTCTCTTAAATTTATTTTGCTAGTTTCAATATTATCTTGCTCCATCTTTGGGTGGGAAAACAATATATATATATATATATATAGGGCTGGGTTCAAATTACACCTGGTGTAACTTTAAGCAGTGTTACACCACTCAATAACTTCTTATTGAATTCATATTTTGGAAATCTTACTGTTGGATTACATGTTCTATACGTTTTTAACATGCATGCCAATTTTCATGCTAATCTGGTGTTATTTACCATTTCATCCATAAACACATTTTTTATGTAATATTTTAAATTACAAACACTTGAATTTAAATAATTGATTGATAACATGTCTATTGATATTCGATTATCTTGAAATTTTGCAAACATGGAGAATATACAAAGATAATGTAATCTAACGGTGGATTTGTCAAAATTGGCATCCTATTAAAAATAATGAATGGTGGAACATTACTTAAAGTTACACCAGGTGCAACTTGAACCCAACCCATATATATATTCTGCATAATAATAGAGGTTTTTACATTAGTGTCAATCATTCACTGTGGATCAACCTCACACTCACTGAGATATTATTGCGTGTGAATAATCTGCACTTGGGTTTGAATTAACTTAATCACAACAAGGACCAAAAATTTGGAATGGAAGAAGTCTAAATTTACTCTTATATCTTTATTACATAATATATAAGAAATAATTTCTTTGAACTCGTTAAATAACAAAAATATTACTTATTATCAATTAAAATCAATAAAATAATATCTTATAAAACTGAACCCTTTATTATTATTATTATTATTATTATACAATTAGGTGAACCTGAATGGTCATGATAGTTAAAATATATATATATATATATATAAATATAACAATTAGGTGAACCTGAATGGTCATATTAGTTAAATAAAATAAAAAAGAAGGAAAAAATAGGACATGTTCGGTTGGGTAGAGAGGAAGATTTGTGGAATATAGTGGATGTTGGGAATAATACACAAAATTATAAAGGAAGAATAATGATAACACAAAAGACAAACAGAAATAGATAACTTGGAGGCACAAAATTGTTATCCTTAGACAATATTTGCCCCCATACTCTTATTGCTAAAGGATTATCGCAAACTTGTCCCCAAGATACAACCAAGTTTTTGGGTTCTACAGATAGCAATTCAGGAGAATAACCACAAGATTTTTTGTGTTTCTCTCTATTTATATCCATAGGGTTATATTTTATCAAAAGGCGCGTATAGAGAGTCAAAATGTTTCATAAAACCGTTCACAAGGCTTGAAACATCTTCAAACATTCAAAATGTTTTAGAAAACTTAGTTTTACGAGTTTTGATCGGTCGAGAGTTTCTTTCGATTAATCAAATAGGAATCGAATAGCGATCGAATCATCCAGAGACTCCAGGATTATTTTCTCTATATTTTCGATCGATCGAGCAAAAGTTTCGACCGATCGAAAATCCTTTAATTTGAATTTCACTTAGAAAATTCTAGAACTTGAATTTTCACTTTATAAAACAATACTCTCCAAACTCAAATATCATTATTACAACATATCCATATATATATATATATATATACAACAGTGGAAAGATGAAGAAAAAGATAAAGGAAGAAGTGTGTTGTTGGAAAGATACATTTTGGTAGGTCTAGAAAGAAAATACCCAGGCCTCACCAAAATCTCACACATTTTCTCCTCCCAAAACCAAACAAGCAAACAACCATAAATATTATTTTCTCTCTACTTTTTTCCCCCATTTTCTATCCCTAAAATCACCCCAACCAAATGGAGCCTAAAATTGCTGGTCATTCCTAAGCATTATATTAAAGGACATTTAAGGAGACGGGGCGGGAGGTTGCGAAAGTTAAATTAAAAATAAATTTACAAAGAAAAAAGTTTTGGTTAGAAAAGCAACTAGAAGTAAAATTTTATAGTTTGAATTGAATAGTGCAATTTTTTTAATGCTGAAAATCATTTATTTGTTACTCTTAGTGGAAAGAGAAGAAAGAGATTAAGGAAGAAGTGTATGGTTACTAGGGTAGTTGCATGTCATAAATATGGCAAGAAAAATAGAAGTCGCGGGCCTGAAGTACTGTCCATAAATCACTCTAGTTNGTTGGTTGTGGTGTCTCAAATGAACTGAGTCTTTGTGTTGATTTACTAATCTGATATTTGTATTTTTGTATTTGGTTGCCAAGAAGGGGCACGAAGATACAAAGAAAATCTAAGATTTTAATTTTAATTTTTAATTTTTAAAATTGAAATTATTTTTATTTTATTAAAATTGGGGAAATGCCAATGTGGCATTTTAAAATATTTATTAAACATTATTTTTATTATTTTATTTACCAAGTCACTATCAAATGTGCCAAATGTGCACATTATTAGTCACGTAAGCATTTTTTGTTATTGAGTTAATGATAGGGGCCAAATTAATTGCAAGTTGAAAATAGTATGAGTCAAATTGATTACTATCAAAATGTATGGACCAAATTACCTGTAAACCCAAAATGTAAGGATCAAAATGATATTTAAATAAATAATCTGACATAAAATATTTAAAAAATAAATGTGTAAAATAAAATAAAAAGATTTTTTTTGTTAAAGTAAACATGAATTTTTGCGAGCAAATGCTTTGTGTTGGTTTTTTCATTCGCACTTTTTTTTTTTTTTTTTTTTTTTAATATTTAAATTTATCCCATGTACCTGACAGTTGAAACAAAACTAATGGGTTCTGTTCTGTGCAACACTCGCACTGAGTCAGAGAAATAGACAGAAAGAGATAGAGAGAGGAAGAGAGAAGAACTGATAGAAAGTGAGGAAGAATAGGGAGAAAGATTGACAGAGAAAATCCGGGTGCTAACAACTCAGCTGTCAAAAATTTCACAGGGAGAGTATGGGTAATAGAGAAATTCTACGTAGAATCAGAGAGGAAGGGGAGCATTGGAGACTGTACAGCGCTCACTCAGCTTCCTCAAACTCATTCTCATCCCATTTCGACTAATGCAATATTTTGCACACCCACCGTTTCGGCATTCAAGGTATTTTTTTTTTCCTTCCATGTGCAATTTTTTTGGTTGGATTAGAATAGAAGAAAGTAGTTATTATTATTATTATTATTTTGTTGAGAAATAGATAAAAATGGCATTTAGTTGTCTAGTTGATGAAGTTGCTAAGGAATTAGAGAATGTGATTTTTTATGTTAGCATATGTTAGACTAATTGGCTAGAAAATTAGACAAGTATTACATTGGTCGAAATTAAAGACCACGGACACAATGCATATCTGTGCTTTTAAAATATATATATATATATATATATGAATTGTGCATATATTGGCTGTATGTATAACTTTAATTTTTTTTTTAATAATAATATTGTAACTTTATTAAGAAGAAATAAAAACATTACATCTTTAGCCAAAACTGACTCAATAATAATAGGATTTTCCTCTATCCAAGCTACAAAATCAACACAATTCCTTGCATACTGAGCTAAGATGTGTGCATGATGATTTCCTTGCCGCCGAACATGAGAGACTCGTACTCCCCTGAATTCCTTAGAACGCTTTGTAAGATTGCTTGTTCAATTTGTTTTTCTTTATCTTATACTAAAATCTAGGTATTTGTTTCTTGTTTATTTCCCCCATTTTCTCCTTTTATTTTTGGAACAATATTTTATTTTCATTGATGTAAATGTGTGTTGCATATCTCGGTGTTTGTTTCTTACTCTTAATTTGGCTGCTGTGGTCTACAATGTATTGATCTTTTGTGTCCTCTCTTTGAGTACTCTTAATTTGGTTACTTTAAGTCAATAATGCGTCTGTGTTTTTGTTGCTCTCATTTATGTTATTATATCTTATGTTGAGATGAGTATTATTTAAATTCGTGTAGAAAATTTCTATGTTAGTTTCATGTTAAATTGTCTATTGAATTGTTGTCTTTTACATTAGAAGCTTAATAAAGAAAGCACGGGAATTGCCGGTGGCACTAAAACTAGTTTTTAATGAAAGAAAAAGGGTAAGAAGGCAACCATTCTTTTTTGGTCACAGGATACTCTCATAATAAAGCCTCCAAAGAAATCTCCATTGTTATTATTATTATTAAGGATGGTGATCTTGTTGTTTGCAATGGTCTGTGGTGTTTATATCTACTCAATCTGTCTCAAACAGTTAAGCATCCACACCAAAACTAAATTTCTAAACATCAAACTCATCCAATTCATTCTTTGCTTTCTTCCTTTTTTTTTTTTTGGGGGGGGGGGGGGGCGGTTTCATCCAAACTTGCTAATTTCTGCTTGTTTGTACATTACCAGAGCTTTGGGGGGGGGGGGGGGGGGGGGGGGGTGGTGGCGCGGTTTCATCCAAACTTGCTAATTTCTGCTTGTTTGTACATTACCAGAGCTGAGTGTGAACATAATCCTGTACAAATCATTGCCATTGTATCAATGCAGAGATCAGGATGGTTTGAGACCCTATTAAGTAGTCATTTTAATTTAAGCTCTAATGGGGAAATATTCTTTGTTAAGGATAGGAGGAGCAATATTTCTTCAATTATACAAACTCTAGATAAAGTTTACAATTTGGATTGGTTCAGTAGTTAATGCAGGAGCATAACCAAATGTTATTTCAATATTTCATTTTAGATTTTCAGTGGATAATTTCAGATTGTAACGTAGTTATTTGTTTAGTTTGGATTGGTATCTGAGTTGGTTAGGATTAGTTGTTCATCATTATCCTTTGTTTAGGATTATCGGATTAGTGTTTGAAATTGTTTAGGATTATTAGATTAGTATTCAAAATTATTTAGGATTTATTTAGGAGAGTTTATCCTTATCTTTGTAATTCTTGAAAGCTGCATATAAAGCTCCAGATGATTTCCTTTGTATTCATAGACTATGATTATTATTATTCAGATTATTTGCAAAAATTGCATTGTGTTTGTCTGGTGGTGAATCCAAACACCTTAGGTGAGAAGCCTAAGGTCTACGGTGGGACTAATCTAGGTGGAAAGCTTAGGTTGTCCTGCATCAGTAGTGCTTCGAAAAAAATCAATGCTTTGCAGCAGTTGGCTTCAAGTGGATGCTTAATCAGGTAATAATGTGTTTGAATTCAGGCTAGCTAATAGATCAATGATTCTCTTGTAGAAAGCAAACATTTCTGCTATTCACTATTTATTTTGAATGTGAAACCATAAGCAGCCATCATTCCACACTTAAGTCATTACAAATCATAGATAAGTGCAAGTATTCATTTACAGCCATTGGTCCAAACATCATTACAGCAGCAGAGTTTCTCATATCAGATTAACTTATTGATTTATCATAGTTTTAGAGTGTTAGGGTCATATTTTGTATGTGTTGCAAATCTGAGTCAAAACGTACCTTTAATGTAATTGAGTCTTAGTTTAGCGTGTCTAGAATATCTGCAAGTGGTATCTTTTGAAGACACATTCAAAACAAGCTCAAAGCCTGCCCAATTCAGTGCTGCAACTGCTGTCTCAACTGATTGCTTGATAGCAGCCGATCTACTGAGGTCACTTAAACCTCAATAACAAGCTTGATAGAAGACCGATCAATTGAGCTTCGTAATGGCAACCTTGGAAGTCGTGCACTAGGGTTCTAGGATGACTTAAATACCATTTCTCAGAGTCATCATCATCCACAATACAGACACACATCAATAAGAAATTGCAACAACTTTTGTGCTTCTAGGGTATTGTACTGGGCTACTTCCTGTTCATCGTTGAAGCATGTTGCTGTGAAGAACTTTACACTAATCAAAACAAGCTCAAAGCCTGCTCAATTCAGTTCTGCAACTGCTGTCTCAACTGATTAATTGATAGCAGCCAATCAATCAAGGTCACTTAAACCTCGACAAACAACAAGCGCAATAGAAGACCGATCAATTGAGCTGCTGCTGTGAGATGTTTGGACCAAACATCATTGCTACGACCTTTGAGATGCAAGTGCAAGTTGTAGGGTGCAGCTTCTAGTTTTATTTTTTTCCTAGCTCAAGAACAGAGAACTCAGAAGGCTATGTTGGAGAGTTAGGGTCTCTAGGTTGGATTATAATGGACATTGGGTAATAAGAGATTTAGTTAGAAGGGGGCAGAATCGTTCTTCCATCCTTAAGCTCAAAAAATCTTGCTGATAGCTAGGTCCTCTAATATGCACTTTATAAGATTTTTGAGAAATATGTATGCATGTATGAAATTTTTTGGAGAACAGTAGGAAACTCTGGTGTCGACAAGACTTGATGCTGCATTGCTTTAAAAATCTAGTAACATTGAACATTTATACGGCATGAAAAAACATAATGAGAACATTGGGGTACCTTTACTGTCCTTGCTTTAATAGTATGTTTTTGCCAATGAGCCAATCCATGTTAAATTAGGAACAATGATTATCATCCTCCAAAATTGAGTTATTAGCACATGGTTTAGAGCAAATTATCTGAAAGTTCGAAAATGTGTCGAAAACACGAGAGCTATTTAGACCCTCAAATCAAAGATACGGCTTGGTTGATTTTACACTAACTTAATACTAAGTGCGGAATAGTGTAAACACAAGCGTATAAGCAAGACAACTACTCTAATCCATATTTAAAGCAACACAGCAGTAAAAATGAAATGAACAAGAGTAAGGAAGAGAGATGCAAACACAGATAACACCGAGACGTGTTATCGAAGAGGAAACCGAATAACTCGGCGAAAAATCTCTCTGCCGCCTTCCAAGCGGAAATCAATCCACTAGACAATTAGTTGGGATATATGGGTTAGCAAGAGTCCCTCCAAGCCTAATCTACTCGATGTATCTAAGCCCTCTAAGTTCCTACTCCAACAAGGCTTCTCGGAACTGTGTCTTGTCTAGCTCTCCGGATCTCGTAACAAGCTCCATGTTACGTCTGCCATCCTTTGCTTCTTTCAATACTTTTTAGTAGCACCAAAACTTCACTTGACACTCTAAAAGGGTGTGGTAAGTGTTTAGGTTATCAACCTCTCAATTGTATGGAAATGGAGAGGTAGGAGATGAGGAAATTTCCAAACAAATGTGTAGAGGATTGTGAGTATAAAAATCTCTAACTCTTAAGGTGTTTGGCTAGGGTTTTCTCTTAGAAGCTCTTCTCTAACATTTGTAGATAATGTGAGTATAAATAGTGTAGGCATAAAAAGTATGTATCAGACTGGACAAGCTGGCAGAACAGAATGTCTCGCGGATGTCTCGCGGGAAGGCCTTACCCGCGAGATACTCGCGAGACACAGCTGTCTCTATCTGGCTGGACTCTTCGCATTCCAGCATGTGCAGGGCACATGAGTTACTTCGCGGGGTGCTAAATCGCGAGCTACCCGCAAAAACACTTCATTCTTCAATTGCTTGAGACTTCACACACTCTCTCTCTCTCTAACACACAACTCTTACAACGAAATCCCACAGTAAATACAAGGTACAAACGATTGAATAAAATTACAAACAAATTTGGCACAGAATATAAGCCAACAAAACATATAGTTGTAAATAACAACGTTACATTATCAGTATGCATTACACGGACTTATGTCCTCTTCTTTTGAACTAAGGGCAAACAGGAGGGATTGAACCCTGTATATTATTACCCAACAAAGGGGGCAGCATGCCAATAGGCTAGAAGGCCATTGGACTTACGATTTGTTAATTAGATATGATAGCATTCTTACCTGAGTGACAGTAGATTTTGCTGATTGCTTTATTGATATGGTCTGGAATAATTTTCTTTGAGTATTGCTGCCAGTACATTTTCAACTTCATTATCCATGGACAACAGATGTAAGTGAAGCGGAAGTTGTTTTACTCCAAAACTTACTTGATAAATTGAGGATGTACGGTGTTCTTGGAAGCTATTGAGTAGTGTTGTCCTTCACTCATATGTTAACTTCATAGTGGAATACCCTAGGAAATTTTATGAACCTACTTCCCCTGGAACATGGTAAGCAGAGTAGCAGTAGATGTAGTAGTTGAACATGTGAATCTGTTTCATATTTGTATCATCAGAGTTTCTGCAATTCTGGCTAAGGTATTATTTTGTGAGTATTGAAGTTTTACGACCACGCTTCTTCGAGTATAATATATGAATGCATAGTTTCATGGTGACTATAGTGAAGGAGCCAACATTTCTTGCCATTGCTCATGCAGGGATTGATGGAGCACCATAAAGAAATAGCAAAGTACTTCAATCGCAAGGGTGTTTCTGCAATCTTTCTCTTTCTAAAAAATTTATTGCATCGGATGGTTCCAGTGCTTGCCAATTCCTATGATTGATAAGCTAAGCTATTGAATGGAGCTCACAAGTCACATGTGCATACACCCGAAGAGATCTCTCTCTTTTTCTCATGGATAATCTTGAAAGCTTTTTAATTAATGTAGGCTGATATACTTTCAAAGTACAAGCCTTCTCCTTCTCAAAAAAAGAAAAAAGAAAAAAAAAAGGTACAAGCCTTCAATAAACTCCACAGTGCTGATTGCTTATCTGGAGGACATGCAGGTGACAATAGCCAAGGCATTAGAATACTTCAATAGCACTGGGCACATCATTCTGTACCATGAGGATCTTATCATGAACCTCACTGTAAGGACTTGTTGATAAGATCTAAGAGAATTCTACTTCATACGGCCAAACACATAATCCATTCATCTCATAAATTCTAAAAGATGCTATATGACACCAAAACCATAAAGTCCTATAGATATTTGTTTATTACATGCTCATTGTAAAGATGTCTGTAATTATGCCTCTTCTAGTTCTAGGTGGTCTTTATTCTCCATGTTTCTTGCAGACACTAAAAGATCTTCAAGAGTTTCTAAAGCTTCCACAGATGGTATTGACAAGCCGGCAAATTAAAATATGCAAAGGGCCATTGTCAAACCACTTTAAGAACTGGGAAGATAACAAGACGCTTACGGCAACAGCTTATGAGAGTTTTATCCATGCAGAAAGTTTTGGCTGTAGCACCGCCATGGAGTTTTGATGCTTGTTTCTTTCAAAGTCTTAATCAACACTCCGTTGATGAGGCTATTCCTTTTCATCATTCTCTTTTTGGTCATATAGACGCCATGTACATGTGAACAAGTGAGTATGAAATGATCAGCAATTGTTTAGAAAGTGCAAGTAGCTGTGCGTTTTCTGATTTGTGTTGTTTGTTGTCTAGTGTAATTACTTGATAGTTAGATGGTGCAGTAAATGTTGTCATGGTTTAATTGGGTGTTTACTGGACTAAGCACAGGAGTTCTAAGTTCTAACCGTTTATGTTATGGAGTACATAAAATCTGTTTTATGTTTGGGGCTTTATAAAAGGAATTAATGGCGGAGATAGATATTTTTTTCAGGGACCAAGTTATATATATATATATATATATTCTCCCAGCTCTGATTAAATAAAATTATCTAACTGATTCTCCAAAAATAAAATAAAAGCCAAGGGGGCCATGCCCCCCTGCGCCCTCCCTTCGCCATTGGGTACAAATGTCCAATGTTCCAAGTTGTTACATGGATTGATGCGTGCGCTTGCGTGCACACGTATATAAAATAATAATAATGATTTAATAATTACAATGAAAGAGGAAGAATTTGAACCTTGAATGCAATCCTAAAAAAGCTGAAAAAGTTCTCAAGTAAGCGCAGTTTGGCTTCTAAAAAAGCCGAAAAAGTTCTCAAGTAAGCGTAGTTTGGCTTCTTTGTAGTAGTAGTTATGCTTCTCTTCCTTGTAGTATATGGTTTCCCTTCTCTTTGAGAAGGAAGGTGGGTTCTCTAGTATATTTGTTTCTGCTTGGAGATTTGTTGTTTTCGAATTGTGTCAGTTAGTACTTGTTCATTGCCTGCTTTATTTTAATCTATTCAATGGAGGAATTATCAACTCGCTAGAAGAAATTATCATTGTTGGAGTCTGAAGAAAATCGGGTTGCATTGAGGATTGATAGAAAGAAGAGGGATTTTATACTTGCAAGGAAATTCTTCACTCGTAGAACTCTAAATGTTAAGGTTATTGCAAAAACCTTTAGAACTTTATGGCGCACAAAAGGTGGATTCAATGTCAATGTTGGTGGCAAAAACATTCTGTTTGTTTGCTTTTGAATTGGAAGTTGATGCTAAAAGAGTTATTCAAGGTGAATCGTGGGTTTTGGACAAACATCTTGTTTTCTTTGAAAATTTTGAGGATTATGTTCCTATTGACACGTTGAGGCTTAAAATAACAGCATTTTTGGTGCAAATCCAAAATTAACCTTTTCCTCTCCAAACTGTTGAGACGCCTTTCAGTATTGGTGAGACTATTGGACCTGTTATTAAACCAAAAGATTTGAGCAAAATGTTGGGAGCAAATTTCATGAGAGTGAGGGTGGTTGTAGATGTCTCTAAGCCTTTGTGCAGGGGAAGGAAAATTTATTGGGATAAGGAGAATGAAGGTTGGGCTGCTTTTATGTATGATAGGTTGTTGAATATTTGTTATTGGTGTGGGTCTGTTTCTTATGATGATAAAGATTATTTGCTTTGGCTGCAAAGTAAGGGTACTCTGAAATTAGAAGAACATCAATTTGGTCTGTGGATTAGGGCTCCTCTCTTTAATCCGGCAAAAAAGTCTTTTGTTGAAGTTAAAGGATATGAAGTAGTGAACCGTGGTGTTGGTGGTGTGATGGTCTCTTTAGATACTTGGGTTCCTCATGGTTTTCCAGGACTGCATCAAGGCTTTGATAACACGATTACTTCCTCTGATTCCCGTGTTACTAATGAGAATGACATGGTGCCTCAGAGTGTGAATGAGATTCTGGATGATGAGGAATGTTTCTTCGTCGATGAAGCTATCAGAGATGCTGTTGCAGGTAGAGAAGGACGATGCAAGGGTGGTTCCGAATATTGAGGAGGAGTTACAAGTTTTAGATCAGGTGATTAACTCCTCTCCAATGCTTTCAAATTTGAAACCCAATAAACCTAGTATTGCTTCAGCCACTGCCCCTAATTTTTCTCATGCCACATCATGCATTAACGTGTCAAAAGAAAATCAGGGTTTAAATGGGGATGAAGTCAGATATGATGTGGACTTTTTGGAGACAAACTAGATTAAAGAATTTAATGTGGGCCGAAATACTACTCCTAAAGAAAAGAAAGGAACACGTGGGAGGCCTAGAAAATATTCCAAGGGAGACTTGTTTTATATTGAAAACACAAATCCTTTATTTTCTAGTGCTCTTTTCTGGCAACCTGTATTCCCAAAAGAACATGGAAATGTATTGTTGATAAAAAAGAAAATTATGTAGAGAAGGAAGTAGCAGGTCTTGACCTTGGTGAGAAGAGAAAGGTTGCTGATACAGACAATAAGGTAGATCATTATTTTAAAAGGGAGAAGAGAAAGAAAATTGAGGTATGTTCAACTACTCTAACGGTGAAAGTTGCTCAGCAACCCTGCCGAGCACAATGAGTGTTTTAAGTTCGAATTGTTAGGAGCTTGGGAATCTCCGAACAGTCAATACCTTGGCAAAGGTGGTTAATAAGGAAGAGCCCATTATTGTCTTCCTTATGGAGATAAAGTTGAAAAAAGATTGGCTGGATTTGATTAAGGAAAAATACAAAATGAAATTTTTTTTGTTATTCCTAGTATTGGAAATAGTGGTGGTCTTATTTTGTTGTGGAAAGAAGAGTTAAGAGTAGATGTTAAGACTTTTTCTCAAAATCATATTGATGTATGGGTGAATGGTGGGGAAATTGGTTGGTGGCATTTTATGGGTTTCTATGGTCATTTGGATACGGCTAAGAGGTATGAATCTTGGGTAAAATTGAAGCATCTGAAATACACATCTTCTTTACCATGGCTGGTTATTGGTGATTTTAATGAGATTATAGGTCTTTTGGAGAAGGAAGTTGGAAGCATTCGTCCTAAAAAGCAAATGGCAGATTTTTGTGTCTACTATTGATCATTGTGGATTGTGTGATTTGGGTTTCATTGGATCTAAGTTCACTTGGCTATATCAAACAACTAGTGGGGTTCAAATATGAGAAAGATTGGATAGGGATTTGGCTACTTTGGAATTGATGTCTCTTTATCCAACAATTAAGCTTCACCATTTGTCTTTTTAGGTTTCGAATCACTCTCCACTATCCCTTGATTTGTTTCAACAACGAAAGAAAAGGAGACACAATTTTTTTTTTTTTTTTTTTTCTATTTGAATCAATGTGGTTGAAGGATATGAGGTGTGAAAAGGTTGTCAAGGATGCATGGGAGAGTGGTCAATTGATAGAGTCAGATTGGGTTCTTCACAACTATTTGGAGAGGTACAAGGTTGAATTTTCTACTTGGAATGCTACTGAATTTGGTCATGTGGAAAGGAATATAATGGAGCTTCAAACAAAATTAAAATGGTTAGAGTTGTAGCTCACGTCCAAGGAAATAGTGGAAGCATTGAGATATACTCGAATTGAATTGAATTGTTGGTTGGATAGAGAGGATGACATGTGGAGACAATGATCAATGATTAATTGGTTCCAAAATGGTGATGGGAATATAAGTTTCTTTCATGCCAAGGCTTCGGCTAGACATAGAAAGAATTTAATGGAGGGTTTGCCAGATGATGATAGGGTATGGCAGGTTGAAGAAAATAAAATGGAGGAGATAGCAATTGGGTATTTTGGGGATTTTTTCTCTACTAGTAATCCAGTGGAATTTTCTAATTTGCTTTTGGCTGTGCAACCTAAGGTGACTTAAGCAATGAATAAGTGGTTTGTTTGGCCTTTTGTGGAGTATGAAGTAAATGGAGCTTTGAAGCAAATGTATCCACTTAAGGCACCAAGACCTGATGGGATGCCTCTTCTGTTTTTTCAACATTTTTGGAGCACTCGTAGTGCGGTGGTTACTAAAACGGTACTTGATTTTCTAAACTTTGGTATTTCTCCACCCAATTTTAATGAAACCCACATAACTCTTGTCCTAAAAATTAAAGAGCCTAAGAAGACAACAAATTATAGGCCTATTAGTTTATGCAATGTTGTGTACAAGATTGCTTCAAAAGTTATTGCAAATAGGTTGAAACGTATTTTACCTTCGATTATTAGTGATACACAGAGTGCTTTTGTCCATGGGAGGTTGATTACTGACAATGTGTTGGTGGCTTTTGAAACCATGCATCATATTAGCCAAAAAAAGGGGGGGTAAGGTTGGGGAGATGGCTCTTAAATTAGATATGAGTAAAGCTTATTATAGGACAAAGTGGGTTTGGCTTGAAAAGGTTATGGAGAAATTGGGCTTTGTTGACCAGATGAGAGATTTGATCATGAGATGTGTTTCTATGATAACTTATTCAATTAAAATTAATGGGACACCGTGGGGGCACATTATTCCATCTAGGCTTGTTTGCTTTGATTCAATTAGTAGTGGATAGGGCTCAAATGAAGGGTGTGAAAACTTGTAGTGGTGGTCTAAGATTGTTTCATTTGTTTTTTGCAAGGCGACGTTAAAGGAGTATGATGAACTATAACGATTGCTTGCTATATATGAGAAAGCTTCCAGTCAACAATTAAACCATGCAAAAACTTCTTTATTTTTTAGTAGTAATACCTCAAGAGAAGTTCAGGAGGAGATAAAGAATTGGTTTGGTGCCCAAATCATTAAGCAGCAAGAGAAGTATCTTGGCTTGCCTTCTTTGGTGGGGAGAAATAAAAGAACTACCTTCAATGCTATTAAGGAGAAATTGGGAAAAATGTTGGCCGGTTGGAAAGAAAAATTGCTCTCCAAGGCGGGGAAAGAAGTTTTAATAAAAGTAGTGGCTTAAGTAGTTCCAACTTACATTATGGGTTATTTCAAACTTCCAGATTCGCTTTGTGATGAACTAATGGGGATGATTAGGAATTTTTGGCGGGATCAAAAAAAGGAGGAAAAGAAAATTGCATGGCTTAGTTCGGAGAAAATATATGAGCTTAAGTGTGATGGAGGAATGAGATTCAAGAATTTAAAATGGTTTAATAAGGCTTTACTTGCGAAATAGGAGTGGCATCTTCAAATGGTTGGTGATTCTCTTGTTTATAGGGTCCTTAAGGCTAAATATTTCCCAACGTGTGACTTTGTTCATGCTTCAATTGGACACAATCCTTCTTCTACATGGAGGAGTTTAATTTTTGCCCAAACCTTGGTCATTGAAGGGTTGTGATGGAGAGTTGGCAATGGAGCAAATATCAAGGTTGGGCAAGATAAGTGGTTGCCACGGGTTTCATCTCATAGTGTTATTTCTCCAAGGATGTTTTTGAGTATTGATACGATGGTTGCTGACTCGATAGATTCAAGTACAGCCAAGTGGAAAACTGAGGTGATTGATAGCCTCATTATTGCTCATGAAGCCGAATTAATCAAAAGTATTCCTTTGAGTGCTACTTTACCAGTGGACAAAATTGTTTAGGTTGAAACTATCACTGTTAGGAGTGCTTATAAGTCAGCAGTTAGTTTGTTTAAATCTAGAAATGGTGGAACTACTTTTGATGCTAGTTTGTTGAGGAAGTTTTGAAAGAAACTTTGGTCTTTGCCCATTCCTCATAAGGTGCGTCATTTTTGTTGGCGTGCTTGTCATGACACTTTACCAACCTAAGTCAAGTTAAGGAGGCGTAATGTAATTGCTGAAGACATATGTGTGTACTGTTAGGATAAGGTTGAGATGAATGGTCATATTTTTTGGGGATGTCCAAAAGCACAGGAAGCTTGGGTTGCTTCGAAATTACACCTGCTACCTTTGGATGTTCATATTGATTCTTTTCAGGACCTGTTATGGCTTGAGATGATGACTAATGCAGTTGGGGAGGAGAAGTGTTCATAATTGGTTATGATTACTTAGGCATTATGGAGTAATAGGAATGGAATCTATTATGGGGGTGAAGGCAAAACAGGTCCGGCTGTGGCTCTTTAGGCAGCAAGTTATCTTCAAAAGTACTGGTCTGCAATGGATTCACACGATGCTGCTGCTTCTAATAGGATTCTGCACTTAGCTGAAACATAGTTACACTCGGCCTGGATGCCTCCTTCATTGGGTTCTTTTAAAATCAATGTTGATGGTGCTCTTTATCCCCCAAAGAAGTTGGCTGGCATTGGTGTAGTCATAAGAGACTTGCAAGGCAGATTAATGGCAGCATTATGCAGAAAAATTAAAGCCCCATTGGGAGTGCTTGAAGTTGAAACTAAAGCCTATGAAGCTGGTGTGTTGTTGGCAAGACATTTGGGGCTATGAGATGGGGTGTTGGAAGGAGAATCCTTGACTATTTCTAATGCTCTCAAGTGAATTACAGTGCCATCTACCTCTGTTGCTGCTATTGTGGAAGGCATTCATGATTTAGGCTCTGAAATTGGTGTTGTTAATTTTTCTCATGTGCGTAGGTTAGGCAATAAGCCAGCCCATATTTTAGCAAGACAAGCTCTAAGCCTTATCAATGATATAATTTGGATTGAAGAGACTCCTTGCTGTATTCAGCAAGCTCTTATCCAGGATGTATTTGGATTGTGATGTTGTTATTAATAATAGTTTTTAGTGTGTTTATCAAAAAAAAAAAAAAAAGAACCTTGAATGTCTTCCTTAAAAGTTCCAAAAGGTATTAATAGTTGAGTTGTAAGACTCTTGGAAGGACACAATAAGGCTATATATGTTTGGTACTTGTTTTGTTTTTTATTTTCAAGTTTTTTGTTTTTAAGAATGAAAATGAGAAATAGTTTTCTTTAGTTTTTAAAGTTAGAAACATGATCTTCTTTTTAAAAATACAATATCTAAAAAAAAAAAAAAATGAAAGAAAGAGAGACTAGAAACACATTTGGTAAATGAAATTTCTTGGATTAATAGCTAAAAAATGAAACACTATAAATTTCTTGGATTAATAGCTAAAAAATGAAATTTTTTTTATATGGAAGCAAAAAAACTCATTTGTAAAATTTATTTCATAATTTCATAAAAGAGTTTGTCACCATCAATCTCTACCAAGAAAGCAAAAGTTGTGAGTTTTTTTTAGCTCGACTGGTAAAGTTTCTAATGGTTGAATAAGAGATTTAGGATTCAAGCTCCATTTATATCAAAAATTATTTGGTGTCGTGATCTGATGATAAAATACACAATTATCGAAATCGGACGTTGTAGGTTGAAATTATTAAAACATATGTATTTCACATGTTAGGAACATATGTTACTATGTTATGTAATTGGCTAATCCTTTAACAAAACACACTTTACTTGTATTTGGATAGATCTAGGATGTGTTTGATACTTCAAAATATCTTGTTTCAAGTTCAAATATTAAAGTCATGCAAGTCTGTTCAAGATTCAAGTGCAGAAAGTGCTATTCATTAAAGTTCAACAACTATCTCAACAACTAGCACTCTATCGAGACTTAAGAGTTGTCCGAATCTCGTGGCTCGACAGCAGCTCGACAGATAGGTATTTGTCAAGTTTTATGAAACTCAGTTTTTTAGGACTATTTTTCATCCAATTCGTGATTATATGTTTGAGTTTTTTTTTTTTCTCACAACCTTAGACATATATAAGGCTTATTTTAGAAACTGTCACATAGGAGAATACAAGGAGAACACATGCAAAAAAGTGACTGCAGCCTTATTCTCTTTGAAAGAAGCTACTGTATTTTTTGTGCCTTAGGATTTTGTAACCAAATGCTTCTTAATCTTCATCGTTGATGAAATGAAGAATTTTGCAGCTAACATCTTCTTCAAGTTGGTGAGTTAGTCACGTATTGGGAGTCGTGCATCATTAGTTACTCACGTACTGGGATTCGTGCATAAAAAAGAGTGACGTTCATATATTGAAGAGTTCAGATGTTCTAAAGCAGTAGAAGATTTCTGCTATAAGTTCATCTACAAGGATTATAGAGTCTAGGGACAAAAGTTTTGTACTAGATCTGAAACTTCTCTTTACTATAGTGAATTGCTTTTTAGGAAGATTTCCCCCCAGTTTTTTTTACTGTGAAACTAGTTTGTTTCATTGGTTTTCTTGAGTCATCATATCTTGTTTTATTTAATTTTCTGCTGTGCATGATATTGACATGATATTGATGTTAGTTTGATTTAACAAGGTTTATTTATAATAAATCTAATTAACAATTGGGGTTTAAAACTTGTTAATTCTATCAATCGAGGTCTAAATTTCTCAACAAGTGGTATCAGAGCGGGTACACTCTGATTAGATTAATTTCCTGAGTGTGATCCTTGACACCCTTGGTCATGGATTGTGGACAATCTCTTTTGATTCATCCTTTATTTGATGGAACTAATTATGCGTATTGAAAAATTTGTATGAAAGTATTTTTGCAGGCTCTAGGTGAACAGGTATGGCAAGCTATTGAAGTTGGGTGAATTAAGTCAAAGGAAGCGCCGGTAGATT
Organism: Quercus suber; assembly: GCF_002906115.3. Lineage (NCBI taxonomy): Eukaryota > Viridiplantae > Streptophyta > Magnoliopsida > Fagales > Fagaceae > Quercus > Quercus suber. The sequence goes on from NW_027069663.1 coordinate 881,830, forward strand.
GGGATGAAGTAACAATTATAGCGGAAAATTTCAATAGTAGGGTCTTGAATGCTTTGTTTTGTGAGGTGACCAATGAGGAATTTAAGAAAATATCATCCACGAAAGTTGACAAGGAAGCATGGACCATTCTTGAGACCATCTATGAAGGTACAAAGCGGTAAAGACTGTGAAATTTCAAAAACTCACTAGTAGTTTTGAAAAAATAAGGATGGAGGAGGATGAGACTTTTGATGAGTTCTATGCTAAACTCAAGGATATTGTGAATTCTGTCTTCAACCTTGGAGAATCTATAGCAGAATCAAAGATTGTTAGAAAAATCCTTAGGTCCTTAACTGAAAGATTCCATGCCAAGATCACTGTCATTGGAGAAGTGAAGGACATTGATCAACTTTCTTTGACTGAACTTGTAAGGAACTTTCAAACCTATGAGATGAGATTAGGCTCAATGGGAAAAGGTGAAAAGAGTAAAAACTTGGCTTTTAAGGGTATAGAGGAAGAGATTGAGAACTCTGAAGATGAAGATGAAAGTGAAGATGAAGATGAAGATGAGGATGAGGATCAGAATCTAACCTTCATAACTGATGAGATTATCAAACTTCTTCAATTTAGGAAAAAAGATAAGGGCAAACCTTCTAGGAAATATAAATCTTCTAGGAAGGGCAAGAATAAGAAACCCATCATTTAATGCCATGAGTGTAAAGGTTTTGGTCATATGAAGATAAAGTGCCCAAAATACCTTATGAAGGAAAAGACCAAGAATTCAAAAGATAAAGGGTTGGTTGCTACCTGAAGCGGTACTAAGAATGACTCTTCTGATGAGTATGTGGATGAATGTGGTCACTTTATGGCTTTTGCTGCCATAGTTGATAAGGTGATTGTGGAGAGTGCTAGTGACAGTGAGGATTTTTCTGATGATGAAGTATCCAAGAAGATGACCCTTAAGGAAGCCTATGATAAGCTATACACTGAATTCATAAAACCTGAAAAGACTTCTAATTGTTGTAGAAAAGAGCTTAATGAGGTAAAAACTGAAAAAGTTAATCTGTTAGTCAAACTAGATGAGACTACAAGGTTAGTTGAAACTCTTGTTATAAAGAACACCTCATTAGAAGAGAAGGTCAAGAATCTCGAGGTTGAGCTTAGTCAAGGTAGAACTCAAATAGAGAGGATGCCTAGTGCAAAGCTTGATGAAGTATTGAGTGTTCAAAAGCCTAGTTCTGATAAGACTGGCTTAGGATTTGCTGTTTCCTCTAACCCCTCAACTTTTACGGCTTCTGAATCAAAGACTGTCTTTGTGCCCCAATCTGAGAAACGTGATAAAGGTATGAAATCCAAAACTGATTTGGCTAATTCTAATCCTTTGTTAGACCTCATGTTTGTCATCATTGTGGTGTTTCTAGACACATTCGTCCTAATTGCTTTAAGTTGTATCCTTATAAGCAATTGTCCAAACAATCATAGGTTTCCTCTCAAGGACCCACACCTTTACTTGGAGAGTTATTAAAAGTCTTGAGCTTTTTAACTAAATTTCAAGAAAATTTCAATTCTTCTATGTCCTTTAGTAAACATACTAGGACACGTGCTTTTTCATCTTCACGGCTAAAGACTTAATTGTCTTTTTTGTTTGTCCCCTGCTTTAATTCTTTCTATCTGTAGTAGGATTCTCTTTGCTTGATTTCTTATTTGCTTTTGGATTCATGTTTTTATACATTTGCATCCTCTTTCCTCCTCATGCATTTGCATCTAATTTTATGCATTGTTTTGTTTTGATTAACATTTTTTTGTTTGGTTAGTTTTTAGTTTTGTTTTTTATATAGAAAAATTGAAAAATTAAAAAAATACAAAAATAGTGTGTGTTTGTGTACATTGGTACTTGTGTACCTTAGATGGCCATTGAAATAAAGTTTTCTAAATTTTGTATCTTTTATAACTTAGATGAGCATCTTTATGCACAACTAAGCAAGTGAGTTTTGTGGCTCGTGTTTGTGATGAGTAAGATTAAGTGATCTCTTGTACTTAACACTCGTATCACTCTTTTGACAGGAAGGACTAGAAAATCTTAAGAGAAATGCATAAATAGCCATCTCACCATTGTTGTCCACTAATTATGAAATGACATCTGTATGCTTCGGCATAGCAAAAGTGCAATGCCAATGATATTTGTGTGCTTCGGCATAGCAAAATTGGAATGTCAAATGCTTGACATTATTAGGTATTTCTTTTCTTTCTCTTATATTCTCATGCATGATATACTTATTAAAAGAAAAATTGCAAAGCAAATAGAATAAAGATGCTTTATATATGATTGCATGCGTGTATTCTAGGAAATGTAGGAGTTATAGGATGTACCTCGAAGGTGATAATCCCCATCAAACAGTTATAATTGTATGTGAGTTAAAGTGATTTGCTCATATCCCAAAACGTCATAACATGTATACACTTATGCAATCTTGCGATGTTTTTCACACACAATACGCAATATTATTTGTCCTTTTGATACATTTGTAGGTATAATATGATTTGGTCATCACAAAGTTTACATGTGTTAATGTATGCTCATTAAATTGTCTTAACTTATTTTTGAAATATAAAATTGGTTAGACTTGTTTAGCGTGTGTATGTGTTTTGGGATCTATGTGCTTAACATTTTTTTGTTGAGAGAAGTTTTTGAGAGCTTAAAATGTTGGTTGGATCTTTGGTTGAATAGCATGTTTGATTGTGTTTATGTTTATGTTTTTCTCTTATTTGAAAAACTGTTTTTGAGCAATTTCGATAGCTTCTTGACACATTTTGACAACTAAGCTATCTATTGAGCTCTTCAACTTCTTTTTATCGCAATCTCGATAGCTCTCTGATCCATTGAGAAATTTTCTGTCTGCTCAATAGATGCTTGATAGCTGGTCGATCCATTGAGGTTGGCTTCTGCTCGATATCATCTTGACACCTCTCGATCCATCGAGATTTTCTTGCATGCATTGTTTTTCACATGTTTTGCATCTTTCTATTATCTTGTCATCCATAGCATTTTGTTTCACTTCATTCATGCATTTTTATGGATTCCTTGTACCCCCTTGATCATCCTTGTACCCCCTTGATCATCCTTGATCATCTTTATGTTTCTCAGATGAAGCTTTCTAGCTTCTTGTACCCTTTGTCAATCATGACAAAAAGAGGAAGAAATTGTGGAGACAATGTGATTTCTTTTTAAGATTTTACACGTTAGGGGGAGAAATATATGCCCTTTTAAGGGAGAGTTGTGTTTCATCTTGTTAGAGGGAGTGTTTACCTCCTTGTTGTTGTAGGAGCTTCTTTTAGCTTCGTCTTCTTGTACATGGGTCTTGTGACCATTTTGACATACATTGTACTTATATTTTTTATATATTGATGTATATTTTTCATCTACTTACATGTGTTATGTCTTTTCTCTCTTTATGCACATACTTATTATATCTTGTGTGCAATTTATTATTTCTGTTTCATACTAAGATGCATTGATGAGTTTTTTTAAAGTGTTTCAGAAATACAGGTTGTCAAAGTCTTCTTGCCATAAACTCTCTTCTTGCAAAGTTTTTCATGAGTTTGGGTTAGGATAGATTTTATTGTATTCAACAAGTGAGTATGAGTTGAGTGATTTATGACTTCTCTCATATGTTCATTTGTTTGTTGTGATTTTTTCACGGATTGCGAAATGGAGAGATTGTTAAGACATATATGTGTTTCACATGTTAGGAACATATGTCACTATGTTATGTAATTGGCTAATCCTTTAACAAAATACACTTTACTTGTATTTGAGTAGATCTAGGATGTATTTGATACTTCAAGAAACCTTGTTTCAAGTTCAAGTGTTAAAGCCATGCAAGTCTGTTCAAGATTCAAGTGCAGAAAGTGTTGTTCATTAAAACTCGACAGCTATCTTGACAACTAGCAATCTATCGAGACTTAAGAGTTGTCTGAATCCCGTGACTCGACAATGGCTTGACAGATAAGTATCTATCGAGATTTATGAAACTTAGTTTTCCAGGACTGTTTTTCATCCAATTCATAATTATATGTTTGAGCTTTCTTTTCTCACAACCCTAGACATATATAAGGCTTATTTTAGAGGCTGTCACATAGGAGAATATAAGGAGAACACATGCAAAAAAGTGACCGATGTCTTATTCTCTTACTTTTGCGCTTTAGAGTTTTGAAACTAAGTGCTTCTTAATCTTCATTGTTGATGAAGTGAAGAACTATGCAGACAACATCTTCTTTAAGTTGGTGAGTTAGTTATGTACTGGGAGCCGTGCATCATTGGTTAGTCACGTACTGTGATTCATGCATAAAAAAGGGTTGCGTTCATATATTGAAGAGTTCAGAGGTTCTGAAGCGATAGTAGGTTTCTGTTGTAAGTTCATCTACTAGGATTGTAGAGTCTAGGGACAAAAGTTTTGTACTAGATCTGAAATTTCTCTTTACTATAGTGAATTACTTTTCGTGAAGGTTTCCCCTCAGGTTTTTTACCGTGAAACTAGTTTGTTTCATTGATTTTTCTGGGTTATCGTATCTTGTCTTACTTAATTTTCCACTGTGCATGATATTGATGTTAGTTTGATTTAACAAGATTTATTTATAATAAATCTAATTAACAACTTGGGTTTAAAACTTGTTAATTCTATCAACCAGGGTCTAAATTTCCCAACAGAAATTCTAAAAAAAAAAAAGTTGATAGAGCCTCAAAGTGCGTTGACGCCTTGGAGATTGAGAACAGATTTGGAAGAGAGAAGATGAAACTTGAGGATGAGAGGGAATAGAGGGAGAATAAAATGAAGCCAATGTTGGCCGAAATCTCATACTTGAGGAAAACTTCAAATTGCATCAAAGAGAACTTGATTCTTGACTGAGCTGTCGTCTTCACAAAGGTTCCAAGGCCTAATGAAAGTGTTCGTGAAATCCAATCTCGAAAAGAACTTGAAAAAGCCAATTAAGTGTGTGAGCAATGTTGATTTGAACTTCCAAGAACCATAAGCTTAACAAAACGAATTCAAAGAAAGAGGAAATTGAAAATGAGAGACGAAGGCACTCCAAGGGTAACTCAAAGGAGCTCATAGAGTATGCACTCTCCATTCTAAAATCTAGACCTTCAATCTCGAATTAGTAATCATGGATCTTCGAGTTTGCTGAGAAAATTAAAATAGATAATGCCCTCTTGTTCAAGAGAAAGCGAGGTGAAAAAAAATCACAAAACTCATGCTTTATTGTTAGTGTGGTTTGAACTAGAGTACGAGTTCATTAAAATGTATCTTCCCAAACTGTTTTCTACATAGTTTTATTGGCTTTTAAAAACTAGAAATTGAAAACAATGCTTTAGTTATTTTCAATTTCCTTTGCATTTTGAGATTTAGAAATAATTTTTGTTTTTATATGTTTGAGTTTCAAACAAACTTCTTAAAAAATAGAAAACTGTTTTTAATAACAAAACATTGGGGAAAAAAACTATTTACCAACCACAAGGGTGTCTCTATTCTTAATGCCACATCAATTTATTGTCATAATCAAAGTATTATTTAGATTTCTTTATTCTCTCTTTCCTGATTGTTATGCCTACTAACTCGACTTGGATTTAAAATATTGATTTCCTGGGCAATATTAGATATACTCATTTACATCAGAACCCATTAGGCCTAAACGTGTTGTAAATCCCAAACCTATATTTGCAGGCCAAGTATCCTAGTCCTACTAGGATTATAAGAGGTTTAGGTTTCACTCCTTATAAATTTGTTTTATTTTACAATTTTACATGCAAACATTCAATTTATGTCAATCCCGTTTCTTCGCATATACCAAGAGTGGAATTTCTATATATCTCCACTATTTTACTTTTCATTTCTTTTGGTGTTAGGTATAGTTTATAGTAGCTCAATTTTACAAGATTTGGTAGATGAACTGAACCAATCCAAAAGCCGGCCTCAAGATAGTTAGTCATGGACACATGTTGGGTTTGGCTTCAGCCTGGAGAGATAGAATGCATCTATTTTTTGGTACAGACACCAAAATTATATTTTAACCTTCTTGTAATTAATCACTCACTTTGGTATTAAAAGAAAAAAAATTCAACTTTATCATAACGGTTTAATATGACACTTTTCAATTATGTTATATATAGTTACAAGTAAATTTTTTTGATGTAAACTAAGAGTTCCCAAAATTTTATATATTACACTATTAGTTCATGAGATTACAACGTTAGTTCATGAGATTTTTAAGGTGTCTTATGCACAAAGACTAAGGAGTAGAATAGTCTTCAGTCATTATATAAAAATTATATTTATAAATAGAAGGAGAAAGAATGAAAAGAAATGGACAATTGAGGATAAAAAAGAAAAGGACAATCATAGAAAATAATTAATAAAAAAAATCCCTTAAAAAATTGAACATATATATATATATATATATAAGCCGAAGGGGTTGGGATTCTCTCGAATCTGCACTCCATTTCCTTTCTCACAACCACCGGGCGTTATATAGTTGGCTGGTTAGAACAATTTAAATTAAAGTTTGGAATTTTATTCGGTCAAGCCACTATGAAAAGCATTCTGGTTTCTCTGCTCTAATAAGGGTACGGTTGAGATTTAACTTTTTCTTCCTCTTTTAAGAAAGTCGACTGGTTTGGCAATTTTAAATTTTATTCATTCAGAGCATAGCTTTTACAATGATAATTTTATGGTAAAACTCTAAATACACCCAAAACCTCAATTAATTAACAAATGCTACAACTTGAAGAGAGAACAAAAGCTAAGAACGTTTATTTATCAATAAACTAACAAAGTCGGCTAGTGGGGAAAGATTCACGGCACTGGGCTAGTTTTCAAGCCACCTAGCTATAACAGTTTATTTTACTAAGCTTCTTAGAGTTTGGACTGTCATGTATCAGTTGGGTCCACTAGTGTGAGTTCTGCACTTTGTGTCTGCACATGCTTCCCTCTAGTGGAGGTCGGCTCTTTCGGCAAATAAGAAGCGGGATAGTTCATAGAAATCGAGCTCATTTTAAACTATATCGCGCCCCAAATCCAAAAGAGTCCAGAGCATGAGAAAAAAGACCTTCCAAAGAAACTGGGATTTGGGGCGTGACAAAAACAAAGAAAAAGTATTACATGAAACCGTTTTGGACGAATTCAATAATCTTGGGCAAATATTCTAAAGGTCGAAAGTGAAACTTTCACTTTTTGAAGGTTTAGTTTTATTAGCCCATGTGCCGACTGTAAAGTCAGACGGTCGAAGAGCCAAATAAAAATATTTTTATAGTGTACTTCCAGCAGCTAGATTGGGAGTTAAAAGACTGCAGAGTACAAAAATAATGGGATTCATCAGAGTTCGGAGGAATGTGGCTGGAAAGCTGATTCTCACTAAAAATCTTAACGTTTTGCATGAAACATGAACATTTCTTTTTGGTTGAAAAACAGAATAGTGGGGACTAACACTAACACCCAACTTGCCCTCAATATAATTTTTAGTGGTTTTACATTTGTTTTCTTAATGAATGTCCTATAGCATAAATTAAGGTATTCTATGTGAAAAATGATGGTATAAAAATGTAGAAAATAAATCAAAATAATATTACCATGCATAACTTTGATCTTATTATTTAAAAAAAATATATATATATATATATATATAAAAGAAAATTTAAAAAAAAAAAAAAAAAAAGGCGTCACTTGACGATAAAAACACTGGCTCAAACTGCTTTAATAATCATTACTTTATTTACAGAGTGGTGAAACCATATAATATTGGTGTCCATGAGAATTCTCCTTGGGTTTAGTGCTGCTCTGTATTACACTTTCCTTTCTTTTTTTTTTCCTGAATGCTCTGTACTAAGTTTCAAAAAAAAAGAAAAAAAGAAAAAGAAAAAAAAAAAGAATGCTCCGTACTACACTTGGAATTGTTAAGATGAGTATGCTATGCAAATGAACGGTTTGCATGGGACCGTGCAAACTTTTGACAGGGTATCCTAACCTGAGCTATGCATATTCAATCTAGCAATAGGACAGCAAGAACTAAAATTTTCATTTATTATAACTAAAAAAAGTCTCCCACTGATGTGGGATTGCCAACAAGGACTCTCATTCCTCTATAAATACACCCACAGATGGAGGGGTTTATGCAACACATGCTTAGTTGACTCAAGCTCTAAGAAATTTGCTTGCTTACTTAGCTGATTCTAAAACACTAAGCAAGTTACTTGGCTTGCAGCTTTAAACTCAAGGAAACTTCTTTGCTTGCTTGCTTGCTTAGCTGATTGTATTAAAACTCCCTCTCCTACTCCTTCAATCTCTCTCAAGTCTCAACCAAAATGGCCCTACGCAAGTTAATTTCAGCTTTTCTTTTCCTGGTTTTCATTCTCTCCCAACAAATTCAGTACGTTGAGGGAAGGCATTTGCGTGAAGGGAAGAAGAGTATCGAATCCAAAACCATCCAAACTCAAACTAAAATCTATGAAACTATCAAACACGACGATCGGTTGCATGGAGATGACAAATCAAACGAAGAGATTACTAGCGTGTCTCCTCCGACACTACCAACTGTCAACGTATCTCAGCCACCTCCTCCTCCAAACCGTGGCGTCGATGACTTCAGACCCACCACTCCCGGCCACAGCCCTGGTGTTGGGCATTCCATTCAAAACTAGGGCTATCAATTTCCTAGCCTTCCTACATGGCCATGCATATATATATATATATATATGTTCAGATTCCTCGTGGAGTAATTGTGTTTATTGTCTGTATTTACATGTATTAATGGCCTTGTTTCCTAGTAGTTTATGTAAGTCGTAAATGCAAGATGTAGGGTTAAAAATTTCCGCACTAGTGGCAAAGAAAAAAAAAACCTTTTCCCTCTATTTATGGAATCAAACTATTATATATAGCTTCGAATTTTCATTCATCTTAGAACGAGCGGGTTTTTAACGTTATTGATGTGAATGTGAAGACAATAGCGCATCATTAAAAAAACGTGGCAAATGAAACTAGTGGTGGAAAATTAATTCCTTAAAAATTACTAGTGACTAACTCACATCCAATCCGGTTTACCCAAGCTCAGCAACTAAAGGGAAAAAAAAATTGACTATGAACTCACCGACCCACATTCATATGACTTTTTAAGTTGATAAATTTTCCCTAAGCAAAACTAGGTTCTACGTGACAAATCATAGATAATTGACTCTGAACTCACCGACCCACGTTCATATGACTTTTTAAGTTGATAAATTTTCCCTAAGCAAAACTATGTTCTACGTGACCCCATTTAGTTAGGGAGAATCACCAAGCGTACTGCGTGCGTAATTCCTTGTGGAATCACTCTTCCTGAAGCAACGATGTACGTGGTAGTGGAGAAGCACCTACCATGCTTTCTGGAATTACTCTTTGACAGCCGCCATGATCTATCACAGAACTTACACATTTACCTAACAGTTTCCACCTTAAAAATCACATTTATATCATCTTGGAAGAATAAGATCCTCTCTAACATTTTAACCGTGAAATTTTAAGTAAAATGAAAAAAGTCAATTTTGCGGCTAGAATTTTATTTATTAAATCTAAGATGGTATATGACGTTATAATGACACGACACATTTTTTTAGATTTATAATATTTGTTCTTAATTATAAATTAAGAATCATTTTTCATAAAGAATATCCAAAATATTGTCCCAGAAGAAACCCAAAGATTCCATTTGTTAAATTTTAACCTTTATAGTAAGGAAAGCCTTGAACTTACTGTAGACTGGCCGTAGTCTAAATTGATAATGGTTACTCTTAATTCATATACTGATTTCTTTGGTTAGACTTTAGATATATATGTCATGTAAAGACCACTACTTGTTTGCCCTTTCTTATTTGTTAGTCTAATTTAGAGTACAGTTTCAACAATTGTGTGTGTCTATATATATGTGTGTATATATATATATATATATTATAAATTAAGAATCATTTTTCATAAAGAATATCCAAAATATTGTCCCAAGAGAAACCCAAAGATTCCATTTGTTAAAATTTTGACCTTTATAGTTAATTAGGAAAGCCCTGAACTTACTGTAGACTGGCCGTAGTCTAAAATGATAATGGTTACTCTTCATTCATAAACTGATTTCTTTGGTTAAACTTTAGATATATATGTCATGTAAAGACCACTACTTGTTTGCCCTTTCTTATTTGTTAGTCTAATTTAGAGTACAATTTCAACAATGGTGTGTGTGTATATATATATAGTTACAAGCTTATAAATTTAAAAACTTCAAAACAAATGCATAAGAAGAATCTTTTTTTCTTACAAATTGATTTGAATTAGTGTACACCTGTATTTGTTAAATCTTCTAATTCAAATTATGGAATGCTGATATTTTAAAAGTAAATTTTGCCTAGGTCTCTGGCTAGTTTATATGAAATCAAGTGAAGCTACCTAGTCTCTACCAGAGAACTCTCTCTCTCTCCCCTTTAACAAGTCACAATAATAACTACCAAACATGCTATCCTTCACACCTTGCAAAACCTTAATTTCTATTGCATGAAGCAAATTTAAGGTTTCATACATGCATCTAACTCTCTCAACCAGGATCCAGTGACACTCGATATGACATAATCACTTCCATGAGCTAATAGTTCGTAAGCCATCTGACTTCTTACATCGTCAATTCCTTGTGTGACTTGAAAACTGTCTTAATTTTTCAATGAGATACATCGAACTGTTATGGAAAGAAGACGTATAGCTTTGGCTAGCTATGGCATTCGTAGACACAAAAAATAGTATAGGTGCAACAAACCTAGTCGCAGTGAATGATTATAGAAGATCTGTTGGGCCGTTAAGATTCAAAGATACCACGAAGATTCTTTCTCTTTCCGCCATTGTCACTACCGCACAGCGATCATTGCACGTTCTTCGTTGGATTTTATAAAAATAACTAGTAACCACTAAGGATCCACAAACTTTAATGCTCAATCTCGTGCACTACAGCCTAGCCCAACAGAGAATCAATTTTCCTTTTTTCCTTTTGAGTCTATTGTAGTATTATAAAACATAAAATGATTATTCCTGTATTTTAAATGTCTAGTACTTCAGTGAGAAAAAAGCTTCCCCGGTATTAGGAGCTAACCGCAAAGCAACTTTCTGCAACATTTTCTATTTTCAATTCTATTCTAAACGGAGTGCGGTTAAGGCAAAGCATTTTGGGGGGTCACCATCATTGCTTTGATTTGACATATTCGGCTAAAAATTAATACTATTTTGTGACAAAGGGAAGTGGTCGGGCCTCCTTTGAGTTTGGGGCTGTGGTGCGTTTGACTTGACTTTTTTTTTTTTATTTTTTTTTTTTTTATAAATAATTCTTGACTATGATTTCCTAATTAAACAATGGCAACTACACAGTTCGAAAAAGGTACGGATCCATTGACATGAAGGGTTGATGAATCTTTGCTAAACATCCAACTCATTGAAAGGCCTAGCTATGATAATATGAGTCCATTTGGATAGTACTTATTGTTGTTGAAAGTTGATAAAAACTGATTGTTGCTGAAAACATTGTAGCAAAATAATTTTTAAATATGTGAATAGTGTTGTGGGACCCACTTTTAATATTAAATAGTGCACGCACAATACACGCACAGTAAATTTTTGCCACCAAAGTCAACAAGTGCGGCCCAAAAAAAACAAAAAAAAAAAGGAGAAAACGCAGAAGTGAAAACGTGCTGTGACTAACCTAGCTATCCAAACTGCCACTATATTTCATCATTACCCAAAATCTGAAACTTTTAGCAGGTAATTGACTAGTTCATTCTTTTTTTTTTTTGGGGGGTGGGGGGTTAAACAAGGTTGAGTGTGAACATAATCATGTACAATTCTTTGCCATTGTACCAATGCATAGGCCAGGAAGTGGGTGGTTTGTGATCCTATTGAATAGTCATGTTAATGTAAGCTCTAATGGGGAAATATTCTCTGTTGAGGATAGGAGAAACAAAATTTCTTCAATTATAAAGACTCTAGATAAAGTTTACAATTTGATTTGGTTCAGTAGTGCTTCCGAAAATCAATACTCTGCGGCTGTTGGCTTCTAGTGGATGCTTAATTTATCCGGTAATAATGTGTTTGAATTCAGGCTAATAGACGATTCTCTTGTAGTAAGCAACGATTTCTGTTTTTCATTATTTATGTTGAATGTGAAACCATAAGCAGCCATCATTCCGCACTTAAGTTGTTACAAATCATAGATAAGTGCAAGTATTCGTAGCCATTGGTCCAAATATCATAACAGCCGCAGGATTTCTCATGTCAGTTATCTTGTTGATTTATAACAGTTTCTCGTTCCCTAATGTTAAATATGTATACTATGAAGCCTTATCTACTGCTCCCATGACCTTTTGGGGAAAATTCATTTCTCAGTCCAACAGTTTCGTTCAATTATTTTTGTATATCTCAAAATTCTCGATCATTCAACTGTCTGATTGGATTTATGAACCTACTTCGTAGTGGAATACCCAAAATTATTTTTTGAACCAACTTCCCCTTGAACATAGTGAACTAAGTAGTTGTAGATGGAGTAGGTGAACATGTGAATCTATATGTATCATCAGATTGATTCTCTACAATTCTGGCTATAGTACCATTTTGTGATTATCGAATTTTTAGTAGCAAACTTCTTCTAGTATAATATAAGAATGCATAGTTTCATGGTGACTATAGTGGAAGAGGGGAAATTTCTTGTTGTTAAAATTAAAGGACAAACAGGAAAATATAGAGAGAATTGTAGTAAGCAAAAGCAATGAGAGAAAGAAAGAGAGAACACAAAAGGTTATGTGATTTGGCTTGATGGTCTATGTTCATGGGTAAAGCCCTTTAACAGTTACATATTTGATATTAGCACTCTATGTTGTACAATGAACTCTAGTAGGGTATATATACAGATTACAATAACTAGGGTTAGTGAATGTGAACTTATTATATAATTGAGTCTCTTGTGCCAATACATAAATTAATATAAACCCAATATCTATCTTTTAATCGGGTCAGGTCAAAGCGTTGGATTTGAGTCACGTTGATGAATCAGGTCAAGCTAGATTCAGTCCTAAAGAGACACTACAATGTGGTAGGTGTTCTATAGATGACGTAGCATGATGATGTCATGCTATCGTAAGGGTTGATGTGGTAGTTGTAATAATTTTTTTTATAAAAAAAGCACTAACTACATCTAAGTTATACCTCAAAATAACTAATTTAGTCGCAATTGAAGTTTCTTATAATTATTAGTAAAATTTAAATCATTTGTCTCTCGTGTTCCACTATATACTTTACCAATCATGGTGTATCATATAGATAATTTTTCTTTTTTATGTTAAACTTTGATTATTTTATAAAAAAATTCAAGTGAATATACACATGACACACTATAATTGGTGGAATATAAAGTGGAATTAATACAAAAAATATGACATAAAATTAGTACTCTATGCATGCATGTGAAGGTATCAAATGGAACACACAAGTTACATGTATGTACATACACCCAAAGTGGCCTCTCTCTCTCTCATGATCTTGAACTCATAGCTGGTTAGTTAATTTAAGCTGATATAACTTCAAAGTACAAGTCTTCAATAAACTCCACGGTGCTGATTACTAATCTGAAGAGGAAATGGAAGTGACTATAGCCAAGGCTTTAGAATACTTCAACAGCACTCGGCACACCATTCTGTACAATGAGGATCTTATCATAAACCGCACTGTAAGGACTTTTTCATAAGATCTAAGAGAATTCTATTTCACTAGAAACCACACAATCCGTTCATCTCATAATTTCTAAAATATGCTATATAATACCAAAACCATAAACCTATAAATATTTCTCTATTACATGCTCAGTGTAAAGATGTCTGTAATTATGCCTCTTCTAGTTCTAGGTGGTCCTTATTCTCCATGTTTCTTGCAGAAACTAAAAGATGTTCAAGAATTTTATAAAGCTTCCACAGATGGTATTGACAAGCCATAAAATTAAAATACACAAAGGGCCATTGTTGGATCACATTAAGAACTGGGAAGATGTTAACAAGACACTTACAGCAACAGCTTATGAGATCTTTCTCCATGCAGACTACTAAAAAAAAGTCCGCTAACTAATTTTGGAATGGTTGAAAAGGTTTGGCTGTCACACGAGACACCATGTACATGTGAACTAATCAGTTTGAATGATCAGCAACTGTTTAAAAAGTGCCAGTAGCTCTGCGTTTTCTGGTTTGTGTTTGTTTGTATAAGTCTAGTCACTAGTGTTATTGCTTGGCGGTTACATATTGTGGTAAATGTTGTCATAGCTCAACTGGGTGTTTACTGGACCATAGACAGGAGTTATAACCGTTTATGTTTTGGAGTTCATAAAATCTGTTTTATGTTTGGGGCTTTACAAAAGAGATTTGACTTGGGTCCGAGGACCAGACCTAGAAATTTTTTTCAAGAGACCAAGCTAAATATATCAAAAATATTTTTAATCCAAAATAATATAAGGGATAAGATCAAATTACATTTATTGTAACTTTAAGTAGTATTACATTCTCCAATAACTTTTTCTTGAATTAAAATTTTGAAAATCTTACCATTGGATATTATATGCATGATGTTCTTACCCCCATGCTGAATTTTGTGTCACATATGTTATTTACTATTAGATTTAAAAACTAATATTTTATATATAATTTTGAAATATAGAAGTGTAGAATTTAAACATTTGATAAATGACACAACTATAGATTATTTCTAATCGTTTTGAAATATTGCAAACATATAGGGTATAAGAAGAATGTTCTAAATGTGGATTTGTGAACATTTCATCCAGTAAATTTGTAAATTGTGAAATATATTTTAAATCATATTGATCACAATTATTATTGTTTAAACATTTTAGATCATCATAAAAAAGATAGATAAAGATTTTTTGTTAAATAATTTAGACATTACACTGATTATACTATTATTTTTTGAAATTTAGAAACATATAAAAGAACTAATCCATTTAAAATAATTTAAAAAATAAATGTTACCTTACATGGCCAATTATATACAATTTTGTCCAAGAAGAACAAGAACTCGAACTCAACAGAGCTAAAAAGAACTAATCCTCTAGTTTTGTCCAAGAAGTAGAATAGTCATTTGGTGAAATTTAGTTCATAACTTCATATAAGACTGTCACCATCTTCTCCATAAAGAACGAGAACTCAGCAGAGCCTCAAAGTGAGTCAACTCCTCTTGGAGATTGAGAGCCTGAAGGTTGAGAACGAAAATAGCTAGGGGAGTTGAAGATGAAACTCGAGGATGATAGAGAACAAAGCGAGAAGAAAGTGAAGCCAATTAAGGTCAAAATCTCAATATTGAAGAAAACAACGTTGGATTGTGTAAGGTTGAAATTTATCAACCATCTTGTTGACTTTATTTCGTGCCAATTTGCTTGTAATTTAGCACTTAGTAACCATGTATTTAAGTGGGATTCATGTAAGGATAATGTGTGAAGAATTGCTCATCTTTGTGCAAAGAAGCAGAGACTCGCGGCTTGCAAGCCGCCAAATGCTGTGCACGTGAGAAGCATGCGGGAAGGTGAAGGGTCACGCCAGCTATCGCACTACAGAACAAAAGTCCCAGGCTGGCCAGGCCGTTACCTCGCGACTTGGACAAGCCGCAAGGCAAAGCCACCAACTTACCTTGTTTGGCAAAAACTGACTCTTCGTATTCCAAACACACACCATTATATATAGACCCTTATACCCACGAAATGTAGAGAGCTTCCAGAGAGAATTTGTGAGTGAAACCCTAGAGAAAAACAAGATTGCCTTATCTCCAATCTTTACTAAGAGACTCTTCAAATTCCTCTACTCTCTTCCTCTCCATTGATACATCCTTAAGAGGTTCTTGACCAAATTATTTTCTCATCACACCCACATCTGTGAGAAGGTACATTTGGTGCTAAGGGAAGCAGTTTGGAAGGGACCAATGACTATTGGTTGATGCTATAGTGTATAGCAGAATCCGGTAAGCTAAAGAAGAAATAGGTTCGGCACAACCTCGTTGGAGCAAGAAGCTTGGAGGGCTTAGGTACACTGGGTAGATTAGGCTTGGAAGGTCTTTTGCTGTTCATGTATCCCAACTACATTCTTTAGTGGATTATTTACCGCTTGGAGGGCGGCGGAGAGGTTTCACGCCGAGAGTTTCGGTTTCCTCTTCGATAACACATCAAGTGTTGTCCTTGTGTTTGCATCTCTCTTCCTTTATCTTTGCCATTTATTTTATGCTATGGATGTGATTATATTTGACTTAGATTATTTATCAATTTTGTGTTTGGCTTATGTTCATGTTCCGCACATTAATTGTTTGATAATAAGCTTGAATTGATATTTTGTAATTTGGAGTCTAAACGTTCAAAGGTATTTTACACGCATATTGAACTTTCAGATTGCAATGTAGAGGACTTGATTCTAGAAGGAGCTATCAACTTCACACAGGTGCTAGGGCTTAATGAAGAAGTTCATGAAATCAAATCTCAAACAAAACTTTGAAAAGCAACCAAGTGTGCAGATGATGCCATGTTTAACTTCAAGAGCCAGAAACTTGATGAATCTAATTCAAAGAGGAAGTAGAAAATGAGAGGTTGAGGCACTCAAGTGTTTATTTAGGAATAACTTATTTAGATTTTTTTTTTGAAAACTTTTTGCTAAAAGTGTGCTAAAATATAGTTGTATTTTGAAAAAAAAATGTGAAAAAGTGAAAAAATGCGGAAAAATATAAAGTTTTAAAAATCTGTATATAGAAACTAAAAGCTAATACTAAAAGCTTGTGCCAAACACACAAGTGTAACTCAAAGGATCTTAGCAAGTCCATGCTCTCCATTTTAAGATATCGACCTCCCATCTCTCCATTCTGTTGTTAGTGTGGTTCGAAGATTGAACTATAGCACATGTTCATTAAAGTGTGGCTTTCCAAACTATTTTCTCTATAGTTTATGCATTTTTTTAAAAATGCATAAGCTGTGAACAACCTTTTAGTTGTTTTCAATTTGCTTTGCATTTTAAGATCTGTTTTTTTTTTTTTTTTTTTTTTTTTGGTCTTCTTGTTTTGATCTGCTATTGAAAAGTTTTGTTTGAGTAATAAATTTAGCACTCAGGAAAGAAAGTATTTTCCAACCTAAATACGTTGTAATAAATCTCATTACACTCAAGTAGAATACACAAAAGAGTTATCAATAAAAATAAATTTTATTGATGCTTAAAATATTACACACAGTTTGCTACACACCATACCCTACTCTTTGTTTCTTATTTCTCTTAAAACTTAAGTGCTATCTCACTCTTTTTTGATGATTTGATACGGATAACTCCTGTGGACAATTCCGTATAGAAGGCCTTATATATAGAACAACTACTACACTGAGGAGGCAACCAAAGGAGACAACATCCTAAATTCACTCAGCTAAGTAGTTGAAAAAGGTAGAAAAACATGGCAAAAGAAAAGTCATGAAAGGAATTAATCACTTCTTCATCTTGAACTCCTCTTTACCTATCTTAAGCTATAGTCTCTAATATGCAAACACATAATACCTGCAAAACATTTGAAAATTTTGTCACTGGACTAATGCTCTAGAGTCGGTGATGAGTCTTACACTTCTGTCCAAACTCAAGCTTTTTTAGATTTACTACGTTGAGTTTGAGAGGAGATGTTAGATGTACACTTGAGCCCATTATGCCTAAACATGTCGTAAAGCCAACCTATTCTTGCAGGTCAAGTATCTTAGTCCTGATAAGGTCATTGTATCGTATTACATTCTAAAATTTATTTATCTCCCTTTTCACATATCCCAAGAGTGGAATGCGTATCCCCACGTTTTTGCTTCTCATTGCATTTGGGGTTAGGCATAGTTTATAATAATACCTCAATATTACAAGATTTGGTAGATGCACTATACCATCCAAAAAATCAGAAAACATTGGGCCGGCCTAAAGATAAATATTCCTTACATATATATACAGCACAAGACAACTGACAACCAAAAAGAAAAGCACAACTATAGAAGATAATTACTAACGAATCCCCAAAAATTGGTTTCTCTTGAATCTATACTCCTTTTCCTTTCTCACAAATATCGGTAGTACTTATATAGTTGGCTGGTTAGAATTTAAATTAAAGGTTGGAATTGAAATACGGTCAAGCGGTCAAGCCACTATGAGAATCTTTCCGGTCTCTCTGCTCTAAGTGCACGGTTTGAGGTTTAACGTTTTCTTCCTCTTTTAAGAAAGTTGGCTGGTCTCGCAATTTTAAATTATTCATTCATTGCTTAGCCTTTTAAAAAGATAATTTTAAGGAAAAACTTTTAGAATAAGGATACAATATTTTTTTCCGGAATATTTTTTCCACACTTTTTTTTTTTTTTAAAGAGAGTTTCAACCTATGACATCCGCTCCTGCTAATAGCTATTTATCAAACCAAAACACCGATCGGTTTTTGGTGTAGGCAGAGATTAAACCCTAGATCTTTTATTTACTAGTTGAACTAATTGGAATCCATTTTTTCCACAATTGTTGATATCATTTAATATGACATAAACAAAACGATATTAATTAGTGATGAGCTATGATGAAAAAATGTTGCTCTAATCACAATATACCAATTTGTAACAAATTGCGAAAAAATGGTGTCCCTGGCATTACTTGAAATTTTATTAACAAAAGTATTACATGCCTGGGGAACTTTTCTGAAAGGAATAAATACGAAATTCTTAGATTTGTAAGATGCAAAAACAGAGAAAAAAAATAATCATACAAGACAATATTTACATAGTTCGGTAATTTACCTACGTTCAAAGAGTTGTAGGGATTTCGTTATTCACAAGGAAAAAAATACAAGATGTGATAGTACAGTTTTCTCTCTAAAAAATAACACAAAACCGAATTAAACACAATTAGACTTCACAAAGCCCAACACTTTCTAGATTTCATTAACTAAGACCCTAATGTTTATTCCTAGCTAGGTACCACAAACTTTAATACATTAATCTATGGTGAGTGTAACTGATTATAATGAGTTTAGACAAAATAAATAAAAAATCACACTCAACATTCGTGGACAGTGTCTAAGTGAAATTTCACTATTAAAAAAAAAAAAGCAATAACCCATAAAGGACTTTCACAAAATCCAAATTCTAAATACACCCAAAAAAACTCTATTAATTAACAAATGCTACAACTTGAAGAGAAAACAAAATCCAAGAACGTTTATATATAAACTAAAAAGTCGGCTAGTGGATAGGGGGGAAAGATTAAGTTAATATTATAGCCATTAGCCACCTACAACAGTTTATTTTACTAAGAGCATCTCCAACTAGTTTTGCCATCTCATTCTATTTTACCATCTCAAAAAACTACTTTATCAATTATATAATACAATTTTACAATACTTCCAGCATCTCAACTTTTATTTTCCTATTCTATTCATTAAAATAATATTTCAACACAATAAAATAATATATCCCACAATCACCATCATTTACAATACAACCCATTATTTACTGTTTCTCTCTTTTTTTCTGCTCAAGAACCACAGTCACCACCACTGCTGCACTACACACACCTGACACCACCACCACCACCAGCAACCCATAATCTACTGTCAAAAAAAAAAAAAAAAAAAAAAAACANTTGGGTTATAAAACAAAATTTCTTACCTTAAAAATAGAAAATTGTATTTATGAACCAAAAATTGGGGAAAAAACAGTTATTTACAATATGGGTTTATTGTGATAATAAAAATTACTATTAAGATTGCTCATGATGAGGTTTTCCATGACAAACAAAGAACATTGAGATTGATTGTCATTTCATTCATCATCTTACTTTTCATGGACTTCTCCTCCTTAACTCTGTCTCTTCCATAGATCAATTCATTGGTATTCTGGCCAAGTCTCTCTCCCCTTATCATCAGTGTACTTCTTGTTTTGATCTGCTATTGAAAAGTTTTGTTTGAGTAATAAATTTAGCACTCAGGAAAGAAAGTATTTTCCAACCTAAATACGTTGTAATAAATCTCATTACACTCAAGTAGAATACACAAAAGAGTTATCAATAAAAATAAATTTTATTGATGCTTAAAATATTACACACAGTTTGCTACACACCATACCCTACTCTTTGTTTCTTATTTCTCTTAAAACTTAAGTGCTATCTCACTCTTTTTTGATGATTTGATACGGATAACTCCTGTGGACAATTCCGTATAGAAGGCCTTATATATAGAACAACTACTACACTGAGGAGGCAACCAAAGGAGACAACATCCTAAATTCACTCAGCTAAGTAGTTGAAAAAGGTAGAAAAACATGGCAAAAGAAAAGTCATGAAAGGAATTAATCACTTCTTCATCTTGAACTCCTCTTTACCTATCTTAAGCTATAGTCTCTAATATGCAAACACATAATACCTGCAAAACATTTGAAAATTTTGTCACTGGACTAATGCTCTAGAGTCGGTGATGAGTCTTACACTTCTGTCCAAACTCAAGCTTTTTTAGATTTACTACGTTGAGTTTGAGAGGAGATGTTAGATGTACACTTGAGCCCATTATGCCTAAACATGTCGTAAAGCCAACCTATTCTTGCAGGTCAAGTATCTTAGTCCTGATAAGGTCATTGTATCGTATTACATTCTAAAATTTATTTATCTCCCTTTTCACATATCCCAAGAGTGGAATGCGTATCCCCACGTTTTTGCTTCTCATTGCATTTGGGGTTAGGCATAGTTTATAATAATACCTCAATATTACAAGATTTGGTAGATGCACTATACCATCCAAAAAATCAGAAAACATTGGGCCGGCCTAAAGATAAATATTCCTTACATATATATACAGCACAAGACAACTGACAACCAAAAAGAAAAGCACAACTATAGAAGATAATTACTAACGAATCCCCAAAAATTGGTTTCTCTTGAATCTATACTCCTTTTCCTTTCTCACAAATATCGGTAGTACTTATATAGTTGGCTGGTTAGAATTTAAATTAAAGGTTGGAATTGAAATACGGTCAAGCGGTCAAGCCACTATGAGAATCTTTCCGGTCTCTCTGCTCTAAGTGCACGGTTTGAGGTTTAACGTTTTCTTCCTCTTTTAAGAAAGTTGGCTGGTCTCGCAATTTTAAATTATTCATTCATTGCTTAGCCTTTTAAAAAGATAATTTTAAGGAAAAACTTTTAGAATAAGGATACAATATTTTTTTCCGGAATATTTTTTCCACACTTTTTTTTTTTTTTAAAGAGAGTTTCAACCTATGACATCCGCTCCTGCTAATAGCTATTTATCAAACCAAAACACCGATCGGTTTTTGGTGTAGGCAGAGATTAAACCCTAGATCTTTTATTTACTAGTTGAACTAATTGGAATCCATTTTTTCCACAATTGTTGATATCATTTAATATGACATAAACAAACGATATTAATTAGTGATGAGCTATGATGAAAAAATGTTGCTCTAATCACAATATACCAATTTGTAACAAATTGCGAAAAAATGGTGTCCCTGGCATTACTTGAAATTTTATTAACAAAAGTATTACATGCCTGGGGAACTTTTCTGAAAGGAATAAATACGAAATTCTTAGATTTGTAAGATGCAAAAACAGAGAAAAAAAATAATCATACAAGACAATATTTACATAGTTCGGTAATTTACCTACGTTCAAAGAGTTGTAGGGATTTCGTTATTCACAAGGAAAAAAATACAAGATGTGATAGTACAGTTTTCTCTCTAAAAAATAACACAAAACCGAATTAAACACAATTAGACTTCACAAAGCCCAACACTTTCTAGATTTCATTAACTAAGGAAAAAAAAAAAAAAAAAAAAAAAAACATAACAACCCACAGTAAAAACCAAACCCATGCCACTGCCACCGAATCCCAACAAACCACCAATCACCACCACCACACCACAGGCCCACCGGAAAAATCCACTATCAAAACCCCATCGGAATGAGACCCACGCAATCAAAACCTAATCTCCATATATACCGATCAAAACTTCGATCTCCACAAAACACACGCCTATCAAAACTCCATCGAAACCCACCCGATCTCCTTCCGCTGATCAAAACCCCATCTGAACCCACCCAAAATCAAAACCCACCTCGCCACGCGAATCTCCACGCATGACTAGCCACAACCCACACGCCCCACGATGAACTCCATGCAAAACGGCCCAAGCAGCTTCGGTGGCAAGTCTTGAACGACAAAGAGAGTGAGTACACAGTCACACACAGAGAGAACTAAAGTGAGAGTGCTGAGAGAGAGTGAAGAGAGAGTGTTGAATAAAAAACAATATTTATTTTTAGAATTGAGCTATAGTACCATCTTAAATTTAAGATGGTACTGTAGCACAATTATAAATTTTTTTACAATTTGACAAGTCCAGCTGGAGCTCACTTTTAATGCCTTAATGCTAAAAAACATGCTTAAATATGACATTTAAAAGTCCAGCTGCGGATGCTCTAAGAGCATTTGTAGCAAATGTTCCATAAAAAAATGTCATTTTGACACACCAAAACCCTACTTTATTATTTTACCACATCATTTTACAATATCTTATTTATCAGATGTTTTATCATTCAATTCTATACATTAAAATAATATTTACTACACATTAAAATAATATATTATCTCCTCCCCATTATCATCAACAACAGCAACAACAGCAACAGCAACAACGCCAACAAATTTCAAATCCAAAAACCTCAACAAAAGAGGAAAAAAAGAAAAAACGAAAAACTCAACCAACCAACAAATCAGAGATGAAAAAACGCCGACCCAAACTCAACCAACCAACCAAACTTACCAACGATCGGCCTAAAACCCCAACCCAACCGACCCACAATCCACACAACGCCGACCCAAAACCCACATCGAAACCCATCCCAAATCTCACACCCACAACCCGATTAAGAGAGATCTGAAGGTCAGCGGTGAGGGTTGTGGATGTCGACGGTGAAGGCTGGAGCATGAAGCGGCGAGATCAGCGGAAAGTTGTGGAGAATGAGGCAGCAAGATCAGCGGCAAGGACTGGCATGATCGAAGGCGAGGATTGGAAAGTGAGGCGGCGAGATCAGGGGCGGGATCACGGCGAGGACTGGAGAGTGATCTTGAGCAACTTTCTTAAGCAGGGAAGAGAGGGAAGAGATAGAGAGTGACAGAGAGAGAAGAAATGAGATAGAGTCGACGGAGAGAGAGATATCTGTGGAAAAAGAGAGAGGAAAACGCAATAAAATAATAATATTTGATTTTGCAATTGTTGTCCGTACCGTCTCATATTTGAGATAGTATTGTAGTAATGTGGCATAATTTTTGAAATTTAGAACATCTGATAATGCTTTGTTTTTGTGTTTGGCGTGCCAAATGTGTCAAATATTTGGCATTTGGTACATTTGACACATCTGTTGTGGATGTTCCAAGCTTCTCAGGGTTTGGCTTTTGTATAGTACATATATAGGAATTGTTTTAGACTGTGGTGTATCAGTCGGGTCCCACTAGTGTGAGTTCTGCACTTTGTGTCTGCACATGCTTTCCTCTTTTGAAAGAAGGCTCTTTCTAAAACCTAACAAATAGGTGGTGGGATAGATATCATAAAAATCCTGGTGAATATTGAAGATTTGTGAAGTAAAACTTTATATATACAAGAGTAAAGGCTAGCTCAAGTAAAAATATACACATAAGGTTAAAAAAAAAAAAAAAAGATTTTAGTATTACATGAAATCCGAGCTATAATTACCACTCCATTTTGGACGAATATTCAATAATCTTGGGTAAATATTCCAAGGTCGAAATTGACTCTTCCACTCTTTGTAGGGTTAGTTGTATTAAGCCATTTGCCGACTCATGTGATTGAAGAGTCAAAGAAAGTCCAGCCGCTAGATTGGGAATTAAAAGTCTGCAAAGTACAAAAATATATAATGGGGTTCATCAGAGTTCGGAGGCATGTATGTGGCTGTAAAGCTGACCTTGTCTCGCTAAAAATCTTAACATCTTGAGTGAAGCACGCACATTTTTTGTTTAAAACGAGAATAGTGGGGGCTAACACTCAACTTGCCATCCACAAAAGTTTTAGTGATTATATATGGGTTTTGTCAAGGAATATACTAAGAGCATAAATTTAAGGTGTTTTATGTGAGAAATGATGGTATAAATATGTAGAAAATAAGATGAATTAATATTACTATGCAAAACTTTGATCTTATTAATAAACAAGACTTCAAAATAATTTTTGCACACACCAGGTAATATATATATTGCATTTTTTTTTTAATTCTTCGTTTTTTTAATAAATTTTTTGATCAGTGTAAATAAGAGAATTTGACCTAAACAAATCTTAAAAAGGATGGGTGACACTTGACTATACAAATACCAGCTCAACTGCTTTAACAATCATTACCTTATTTATAAAGTAGTGAAATTAAACTAAACCCTATAATATTGGTATCCATAAGAATTATCCTTGGATGTTCTGCTAGCTCTGTACTACACTTGTATTGTTAAAATGAGTGCAAATGAACGGTTTGCACGGGGCCATGCACACTTTTGACAGGGCATCTTAACCTAAGGTGTGCAATATACAATCTAGCCATATGAGAGAAAGATTTGAAATTTATATTAATTATAACTTAAAAAACGTCTCCCACTGATGTGAAATTCCATTATGGACTGAGAAAATTATTAGGTACTCCTGGAGTAACATAAATGTGTACTCCTTCATCTCACATGAATAATGGGTCTCATCATGAATTTAATTAGTGAGACCTATTATTTATGTGAGATAAAGGAGTACGCATTTATGATACTCCGAAAGTACATAATAATTTTTCCATGGACGAGCATTTCTATAAATACATCCTCAGGTGGAAGGGTTTATGCAACTCATGCTTAGTTGAGTCAAGATCTAAGAAAATTTCTTGCTTACTTAGCTGATTCTAAAACACTAAGCAAGTTACTTGACTGGCTGTTTTAAGCTCAAGGAAACTTCTTTGCTCTTGCTTAGCTGATTTAATTAAAACTCCCACTTCTCAATCTCTCTCAAGTCTCAACCAAAATGGTCCAAAGCAAGCTAATCTCTGCTTTTCTTTTCCTGGTTTTCATTCTCTCCCAACAAATTCAGTCCATCGAGGGAAGGCATTTGCGTGAAGTGAAGAAGAGTAATGAATCCCAAACCCTCCAAACTCAAACTAAAATCTATGAAACAGAATCTATCATTCATGGCGATGTGCTACATGGTGATGACAAATCAAACGAAGAGATTACTAGCGAGTCTACTCCTACACCACCAACCGTCAGTGTATCTCAGCTGCCTCCTCCTCCCAATCGTGGCGTCGATGACTTCAGACCCACAGCTCCAGGTCACAGCCCTGGTGCTGGGCATTCCATTCAAAACTAGGGCTACTAATGTCCTAGACTTCGTGCATGTTCACGCATATATATATATATATATATAATTTCTCATTCCATGCACGTGCAATCTGTTTCTCATTCCTGTATTAATGGCCTTGGTTGTGTCAAGGAAAATAAATAAAAGTTTGCATTTATAATCTACCCTCTATTTATGGAATCAAAATTATTATATATGGCTTCGGATTTTTATTCATCCTAGAACGAGTGGGGTTCGTAACTTTATTGATATGAATGTGAATACATAAATAGGGCATCATTAAAAAGGTGGCAAATGAAACTAATGGTGGAAAATTAATTCTAGAAACTACTAGTGACCAACTCAACATCCAAACCATCCAGTTTATATATCCAAGTTCAGCAACTAAAGGGAAACAGATTGAGCATAAAATTTTTCTAACCGACCTTCATTTTTTGACTTTTCTGTTTATACAAGTTTATTTCTCTAAAAAAAAAGTTTCCTAAGCGAAACTTTGTTTTACATGACCCAACCTGGTGGTGGGCCACCCATATATATAGCTATGGAGAATTACCAAGCATACGACGTGCGTAATTATTTATGAAATCACTATTACTGAAGCAACCATATACGTTGTAGTTGAGAAGCACACACCATGCTAATCAATTACTCTTTGACATCCCCCATGATCTACCACAAAATTTGCACATTTACATTAGACCTATTGCTTTTCAGACAAAAGCCTTATAACTCACGCTTCTTAATACTCTCTGGTTAGGATTTCAAATTTCTCATTTTTTATAACAACTACCAAATTTTCAAAAAAAAAAAAGAAAAAAAAAATTCACCTTAAAAATCACATTTATACTACTCTATAAAATTTTATTTCTTAAATCTAACTTTGTATTACATCATTTAAAATTTTAAATAACATAACATAAATACATTTTTGAATTTATAATTATTTAATATGAAATATGAAATGAGCAATATTTTCCATCAGCTATATCCAAAATCGTGTCACCAAAGAAGCCCAAAGATTCCATTGGCTAACGCTTTCAATAAGGAAAGCATTTAACTTGCTGTACACTAGTGTCTGAAAGCAAGCGATATACCTTCATCAAATGATAATGATCGCTTCACTCATATGATGATTTCTCCGGTTAGACTTCAGATATGTCATGTTAAGATCACTTGTTTACCCTCTCTTATTTGTTAGCCTAATTTAAGGTGCAGTTTCAACAATTGCATAAAGTTACAAACTTTAAAAAAATAAATAAAAACTACAAATCAAAAGTATAATTTTTTTTTTTAATGTGAACTGGAGTACAACTATATTTGTTCAATCATGTCATGATTGAACATCATTACATAATATGAAGTGGAAGGTAGAAATTAATGACATGATTTCATGAAATTACATAATATGAAGTAGAAGGTAGAAATTAATGACATGATTTCATGCCTTTTACTTCATATTATGTAATGATGTTATTTTAAAGGAAATGCTAACAAGTGCTTTTAGGGTACTGGTTAAAAATTCAGTTAAAGTAAGTTTTTATTAAAAAAAAAAAATTATTGTTTTGACAACTTTTTTTATTTTCCATAAAAGTGATGTCAAAACTTTTCTAAAATAGATTGTTAACAAAAGTTCTAAAGACACTTGTTAATATGACCTTATTTTAAAAACATATTTTGTCTAAGTCTAGGGCGGCTAGTCTCTATCAGAGAACAGTGTCTCTCTCTCTCTCACAGTTACCAAGACAATAACAAGTACCTAAGATGCTTTCCTTCAAACTTTGCAATAACTTTCACCTAGACTAAATCTTTTCAATCCAAGGTTTCTATTTTCTATTGCTATGACATGCTCTCTTCCAAGTTCCATGAGCCAAGATTTTGCACGCCATCTGACTTCTTATTACATCGTCAATTTCTTATGAGAGACTGACATGAGCAAGTTGTCTTAAATTCCTAGTGGTAGAAATGCTATGGTCAGAGGTTTCGTCTCCCTGCCGACCATATTACTATTTACGCTTAAGGGTTCAATGAAATACTTGATAGATCCATTGAAGTTTTACGGAAATCACGTTTAACTTTGGCTAGCTATGACAGTCGTAGACACAAAGTAGTATGGGTGCATTAACCGCGCAACAAATTAAAACTAGTCGTAGTGAATGATTACAGAAGATCTTGAAACGATTGGGATTCAAAGATACCATGAAGATTCTGTGTCTTTCCGCCATTGTCGCTATCGCACAACGACCATTGCACCTTCTTGTTGCATTTTTATAAAAATAACTAGCAACCACTAAGGATCCACGAACGTTAATGCTCAATCTCGTGCACTACAGCCTAGCACAACAGAATCAATTTCCCTTTGTTCTCTATTGTAGTATTATAAAACATAAATAAATGATTATCACTGTATTTAATTTAAAGACTAATGCTATCACAATAATTTTAAACAGTAAACTATTATTATAAAATTAATTTATTACTCATCAGTTAAAATAAAAAAAATATTATTATCTAAAATTTATTATAAAAATATTATAAACATAAAAAAAATTTATTTTAAATATCTAGTATACTTCAGGCGAGAAAAAGTTCCCTGGTCTGAGGAGGCAACCAGGCAGCAACTTTCTGGAAGATTTTCCATTTTGAATTTTATTCTAGAAGGAGGGAGGACTGGAGTGGATTTTGGCCAAGCATTTTGGGGGCCTCCATCATTGATTTGATTTGACATATTCGACTAAAAATTAATAGTAATAACGTAATTATTTTGTGACAAAGGCAAGTGGTGTGGCCTCCTTTGAGTTTGGTGGCTGTGGTGCTTTTGACTTTGACTTTTTTTGATTCTTGACCATGATTTTCTAATTAAAATAATGGCAACTACACAGTTCGAAAAATGTAAGGATCCATTGACACAAAGGGTTGATGCATCTTTCCTAACACAAGGATTTATTATTATTATTATTATTATTCGTTGAAGACTCTAAGGTTTCGTTTATTTGGAGAAGTGAAAAAAAAATGAGAGTATAGGAAATTGTGAGAGCATGAAAAAAATGAGAGCATGAAAAAAAAATTTAGTTTTCTCTCTTGGGTGTTTAGTTGGAGTGATGGAAAAATGGAAGGGTAAAAAACTCTTTTGTTTGGTTGAAGAAAAAAAGGGAATGATGAAAAATGTAATTTATATAAATTGACGATTATACCATTATTACATAATATGTAAAAAAATTAATTTATTTGTACTCATTAAATAATATAAAATTTACCACATTATATATATATATATATGAATTTATATTATTTTTATTTTTATCATTATAATGTAAAAATTACAATAGTGTATATATAAATTTAATAAGGCAAAGGATTTTGTAACTAGCAAAAAGGTGGTTAGCAAATTGATCAAGTCACGTTGAGAGAGAGAGAGAGAGAGAGAGAGAGAGAGAGAGAGAGATTTACCACATTATATATATATATATATATGAATTTATATTATTTTTATTTTTATCATTATAATGTAAAAATTACAATAGTGTATATATAAATTTAATAAGGCAAAGGATTTTGTAACTAGCAAAAAGGTGGTTAGCAAATTGATCAAGTCACGTTGAGAGAGAGAGAGAGAGAGAGCCTAGACCGCTGGACGTTGGTGTAGGTAAGATGAGAAACGGAAAGTGATAAAATAATTTGTGGGCAAAAATCATCAGGTGGGGTAGGTGAGAGGGTCTTCAAGTCATGAATGAGGGTAAGTGGAAAGGGTATTTGTGTAAATGTGCTGTGAAACCACTTTTCCCCCCAGATTT
The DNA here is from genome assembly GCF_002906115.3 of Quercus suber. Classification (NCBI taxonomy): domain Eukaryota; kingdom Viridiplantae; phylum Streptophyta; class Magnoliopsida; order Fagales; family Fagaceae; genus Quercus; species Quercus suber. Next base: position 911,076 of record NW_027069663.1, read on the forward strand.
TTCTCCCAAATCAAGAGGAAAAAAAAATGTGGGCCCGGGAGAGAAAACTTTCTCCTTGATTTTCTTTCCTCTCTATTTTTCTTCCCCAACCAAACAAAGAAAAATAACATTTTCTACCCTATTTTCCTCCCTCTATTTTCCTTCCTCCCTATTTTCAACCCAAACAAACACGCCCTAAAATTAAAATAACAATAATAAAAGTAATAAAATGATATTTATTAATTTAGAAAGTAATAGAAAATATAATTTCAAACAATATAGAATAAATGAAAAGAGCCGATTCTAATTAATTTGTTAACAATTCATAACCAACCCCAAAAAATTGAAACTAAGACTTCTTGTTGTTCTATTATTATTACTATTATTATTTTAAAAAGGGTAAGAAGGCAACCATTTGTGGCAACTGTAACCTAATTGCAAAGGAACCAATATCTAATAAGTTTAGATGAGCCCATCAGGAAGTGATTGAAGTGGGGGAATCGGATAGCGCTGATGAACTATCAAGAGATCTTGGTCCTAGTTTGAAATTGACGAAGAGACATTCACAAAATTATGAATGCTTACATATGATGTATTGATAGGGACATGACAGAGCAAGAAAATTTTTCAAGGGGATCGGTGAATATATTTTTGTGTAATTTTTAGATTTATTACCAAATGTAAAAGAAAATTAATGAAAAATTTCAAAAGCTAAAGGGGGCCATGGCCCCTTTTGGCACCCCTTAGCTCCGCCTCATAGGTTTACAATCTAAGCAACAATAATATAAGTCTACAGCCATACAAATACTCCCATTGAAGGAGAGATTGTGTTCCTAATAACATTTTCTTTCACCCACATTTTCTCTGTAATTAAACAACTATACACCATCCAAACTGCAATAAACAATAAAGTTTACATAAAACCCACCCAAGAAAACCAAGTTCTAGATGTATCCCCATCCGATGTTTCTTACCCATGCATGAACCCAAAAATAAAGTAAATTCAATATTTTAATCATAGAAAATGACCAACCTCTTTTTACTATTTTTTTTTTTAGGATAAACGGCAGAACCTTTTTTTTACTTTAATTTTGTATTGAATTTGAGATGTCTTTGTCATTTTCTCTGCCCAAAGTACACAAAGGTTGAAATTGTTGCATGCTTGGCAGGTAGGTTTCCAACATTTAGTTGGAGAAGACACCTACTTCTATATTGATTTATACATGCCTATAAATTATCTACCTTCTAAAAAAAAAAAAATCAACTTATTCCACTAATTTGCTTGTTAAATATTAGTTATGATATATTCCATGTTAAATATGTTTGAATAGATATGGAAGAGGGAAGCATAAAATAAGAACACAAGAATACAAGGGTTACATGGTTCAACCTTACGATCTATGTCCATGGAGAAAACTCTTTAGAGTTACATCTTTCTTATATAAGAGTGTAGTACAAAACTTGTGTATAATGAACCATAACATAGATATATATAGTATACTAAACCCTAAACTAATAGACTTCTAGTATAAGTAAGAGATTTGGCTTGCACACAAAGTAGAATTAGGCTCGAGTTTATGCTAATGAGCTAATATATCTCTAACACCCCCTCTCAAACTCAAGAAGGAAGCTTGATGAAAGTTTGAGATTTGATAAAGTTGAGAAGATCATCCCTTGAATAATGTTTGGCTCTGTGACGGTGATTTGAGAAAGACAATGGTCTTGTAATGTTAATGCGACTTTTAATGGTGGCATGACTATACTGGAGAGTTTTAATGGCAGTAATGAGAAGCTAAAGAAGATGAACGCAGCATAAAAATACTGAGGAAGACAAAAATTGCTTCTAAACACATTGCAAGGACAAAAAACCATGGCCATAAGAAGGTGGCTCTGATACCATGTTAAATATTAGTTATGATATATTCCATGTTGAATATGTATGAATAGATGTGGAAGAGGGAAGCATAAAATAGGAATACAAGAACACAAGGGTTACGTAGTTCAGCCTTACGACCTAGATCTGCGAAGGAAACCCTTAAGGACTACATCTTTATTATATAAGAGTGTCGTACAAAATCTGTGTTACAATAAACCATAACATGAGTATATATAGTAGATTAAACCTTAGATTAATGGACTTCTAGTACAAGTAGGAAACTTGGCTTGCACATAGAATAGAATTAGGTTTGAGCCTACACTAATAGGCTAATATATCTCTAACACTACTAATGAAAGAAACAAGATCCAATTATTGTTGGCTTGTGGTGACTTTGAGTACCAAAAGAGAGTAGAGATGAAGATAATGGCAAAGAGCAATATAACCTAAATGGACCTAAACAAAAGTGTGAGAGATTTGTAAAAGGACAAGAGACAATGAGATAGTCTGCCACAAACTCGTTTTAGTGTAAAGCATCGATTTTTCCTGGAACAGTGAAATCTCTCCTGGAATCTTGATTTAGGCCAACATTTGGAATGATATAGAACAAGGGATCCTTTGCACCGATCTAAGCTCCAAAGCGAACACTTTCAATTGTTAAGCTAGAACGAATCAAGATTTAAAATATTGGTTGTGGGTTCTACCAATTGTTGATGCAATAGGAGGAGAAAGAGGAAGAAGAAGATGAGTCGGAGCCAACAAAAATTAATGAGTAAGAATACCGAGACGAGGAAGATAGATACCAACAAGTCTTTTCTAAGTGAGATGAACCCAAAACTAAAAGTTTCAAGCCAACATTGTGGTAGCGTAAAGGATTGGAGTGAACATATTTGAAATTGAGGAAGGAAAAATGGATTGAATGTTTAGTTGCACATGGGGAATGTGTCCACTGCTAGAGCTAGAGGCAAAGCAAGAGGTGCAATATTTAAATGTGGTAGAGGTAGAAGACACTTGCACTTGAGGTTTTTACCCATTGTTAGTGCGGGAAAAAGGAGTAAGAGGAGGAAAAAGAGGAACTTGAGCCAACACAAATCGAGCGGAAACACCTAGAAGAAGAAAATAGAAACTTACAAGCAGTTTCCCAATGAGTTTTTGAAGTGTGCACAGGTTAGGTTGGGTCGGGTACTACTACTACTACTATTACAAGTAGTTTCTCAATGAGTTTTTGAGGTGTGCACGGGTTAGGTTGGGTCGAGTACTACTACGCATTAGAACAACATCATCACTTTTAAATTTTAATAGTGCTTCAAAGTTCAAGCCAACATATGAGATAAGAAGGAGATTGAAATGTGGAAAACTTAGGGTTTGAGTTTTATTTAGGAAGAGACAAAAAAGTAAAAAAAATAAATTGTATAATATATTTTTAAATATATATTTTTAATTTAAATATATATTAAATATAAGTGAGCCAGGTTGGGTTAGGTAGATTTGTGAATTTTATGGCCCAAACCCAACCCAACCCTCCTTTAAAAAAAAAAAAATTCACAACCCAACCCAACCCACCAACTCCTAAAAACCAACCCAACCTAGCAAGCTGGGTTGAATCAAGTCGGTTTTGGCAAGTTGGGGGCACAACCTTAGTTGAACCCCTAACTAGAAGTTTTAAGTTGAGAATGTGGTTGGCTCAAGGATTTAATGAATAGATCTTGAAATCAAGAAAATGACACAAGATTGGACATTCAGTTGCAATGTGGAATGTGCCCAATGTTGTAGTTGGATGTAGAATACTAAACTATCGTAGAGTTCAATGACACTTATAGTTGTGGGTTCAACCCACCACCAATGCAAGTGGAGAAGAAAGAGAAAGAAAAAGAGGAGCTGTAGCCAACAGAAATTCTGGAGCATAAACACCAAGAAGAAGAAGAATAAGAAGAAGAAGAAAGGAGTTTGCAAGTCATTTCTGAGTGAGTTGAAAACTCTTATGAGAAGTTTCAATTCAACATTTTGGTAGACTAGAGGATGGAGTGAAAATTGAATTGTAGGACAGAAAAGGGATTGGATGTTCAGCACTCATGTGTAATGTGTCATTGTTGGAGCTGGAAGCGAAACAGGAGGTGAAATACCCAACTATGGTAGACATGGAAGACACTTTCAGTAGGTGGATTCTATCTACTAGTAATGCAAGAGGAGAAGAAAGATAAAGGAAAAAAAAAAGTGGAGCCAACAAAATTTGAGGATCAATGTTATGATCCTAATGTCCCACGTGGCTTAAGTGTAAATTTAACCACATATATATATATATATAAGCTCTTGGACACCCTCTCCTTATAAGTCAGTTTTCAAGAATGAGTTACACCTATAAATTTGCATCAATCAGGAACACCAAGAAGAAGAAGAAGATAGGCACTGAAAAGTCGTTTCTAAATAAGTTAAAACCCTAACTAAAAGTTTCAAATCGACTTTGTGGTAGACAAGAGAAGGGAGAATGCAAAATCTGAATTTGAGGAAGGAAAAACATATTGGACATTTGATCACATATGTGGAATGCGCCTAATATTGCTAGAGTTGTAGGCGAAATGGGAGGTGGAAGATTGTTGAAGTTTTAAGTTTGCCCACTATCGATTCAAAAGGAGGAGAAATTGGAAGAAAATGAATTGATCGGCGCCCAATAGTATTTGAGAAGCAAGAAGTCCAAGAAGAAGAAGATAGGCACCTACAAGTTTGTCCTGGGTAAGTTGAAACCCTAACTAGAAGTTTTAAGCCGTCATTGTGATAGACTAGATGATGAAGTAAAATAAATAAATAAATAAAACAATTTTTATAATCTTTATCAGTCAAACCTATTTTATTACCTTAAATATATAAATATAATATATACAATACCTTTCTTCTTCTTCTTCTTGTTGATAATTTAATAGTTACAATAGAGTTAGAAAAGTTTGAATCCTAAATATCTCCATTAGAAATACTGAAAAATTCCAACCAGTTAAGTTACATACAACACTTTACTTTTCGTGAGAATGATATAATTCATTCAAAACAATTTGTGTTTCAATTGTGGACAAGGAATAGATGCTCTAGTGGATAAGGAATATCATTTTACATCTTTAATAAGAAATAAACTTTCATTTCACTATGTGGAAAGACCCAAACCAAGCCTGGAATTGATGCAATGCCGAACAAAATCATGATCTGCATTGTATACTCTTCAGTAGAATTTTAGCAACAGGCTTTCATCATTATGACTTATTATTATTATCTATATATAATAATAATAGATGAAGATAAGAGAAACTCAAATTAAAATTTCAAATTAAAGTTCTAATTTTACACCATATGTCCTAAATTATATATTCTTAAAGTGTTTTATTTCTTAATTTTAGAATTAAATGTAGAACTACCTCATAAATATTCATCCAAGTAAGTTATTAAATACAAAAACCAAAGAGTTTAGAATAAAAGAATCTTTAAAAAAAAAAAAAGTGCTTCACAATAATTTTGTTTTTTTAAAAAGACAATTTACATTTTATACCTAATAATATCCTTACAAAATATTTTAAAGAGTTAACAAAACATAAAAATGACTATCAATAGTATTTAAATTATATATATATATATATATGAATTATATTATGTGTTTTATTGTATATTTTTAAGTGTATCCATGCATATGCATGAGGTTACAAACTAATTATTATAACACTAAATGCTGGAATATAATTTGATTATCAAGAGAATCTTAAATTTACAATGAAATTAAGCATTTCAATAGATCTTTATGTGGCACATTGTTATTGGTGACAAACCCAACTCTAGTGAGAGTCAAACCAAAAATCTGAAAAGGCAAAATCCAGATAATTAAGGATAGTGGTCAAATTTCGAAAATGATATGAACCATACATCAGTAACCAATAAATCTTTTCCGTTAGTGTTACGATATGAAATCATTCAAATTTGCACTAGGCCGATAGTGCTTTTACTGTTACATAGAATATGTATATTTCAGATTCACAATAGTATCAGTTAAATTTGTGGAAGATATCCCAAAGAGCAAAGAAACAACATATTGAAATTTGGAAAAAAAAAAATTTATAGGAAAATTTGAAAATATTTAAGTCCAGCTAAAATGCAACAAAAAAAAAATTCCATATTCACGCCTAGCGGTGTAATGTTTTTCTCTAACAAAGTTTTAGTTAACAAAATTCAGGTCTTTAATCATTAACAGCACATGGAAATTCATGTGATAAACAGAATACGTGGGTGATATAAATAGAAAGGAGTAATAGAATATCAACAAAACATATATGACTTCGAAAGGTTAATCATCCACAATACAAACCTGAAATTTTGCCCTAGCCAAAATATAGACAACAAAACTTTGAACAAATAAACTTTATTCCATTTTCTGCTCTTCTCTATAATATTCAAATGTCGATAAATTCTAACTGAAAGGAAAAATTATGTTTAAATGCCTTAAGATTCCTTCCCAAAATTACCTTGAAGAATTTGTAATAGATTCACACACACATGCTCGTATGTAGTTATGTATGCGTTTGCTATTTACTTAAAATTGTGAGTAAATTTTTTGGTCAAGTAACTTTCTTCCTTCGCTTTTGAATGAAATGCTTATTCCGTCCAACGAATTGGCTTTCCGCTCGACCAAATAGTCATATATTAGATTGTTCTTACATTCGTCGATGAGATCGAAACTCTCCTTGAAGGATTCGTATGATTTCTACAACTGCGACAAATTTATATTACCAAACTTTCTACATAAGTCGTACCCGTCTTCCAGAACAGAATTAACTAGATTATTAGTAAAAGTATTTGTTCTAATTTCAAGATTAGCTTTATCTCAACTACAAAATTATAGGGAATTTTTCAATTTTTTTAATTTTTTAATATCATAAATTTTGTTTCAATAGTATCTTTGGTATAAAATTGAATAAATCATACAATATTGAGTAATTCAAAGATCTATAAGTTTTATATTAAAAATTGAATTTAAATCTAGTATTTATTTGGTATCTGTAATTTTTTTATGTGACTGTAATATATTTTTAGTTTTATTCATGTTTTATAAGATAAATTTTTCTTTATTGAAATTTTTAACTTCTTAAACTTTTGAAAGTTTATTTCGAAAAAAAAAAAAAAAAAACTTTTTCACCATTCACAATACTAAAAAACTTTGGAACACACTAGATGCTAAGCCTATATAACAATTATTTTACCTACAAATGACAAAGCTAAGCAATACATCACTAAAGATTCGTTTTAGAAAAATACCATTCTAGTCAATCTCTAAAAAAAAAATTGACTTTCTTTTCAACTAACATCTAATGTGATTGTGCACTCTTTATTGTCTCAATAATCAACAAAATACTACAAAAATAAATAACAATTGAAGAAACAATATTTGAGAAGCCAATAAAACTATAAAACTATGTATATTGAACTCCGAGAGTTGCATGCGATCATATGATCAATTGTAAACAAGTTCTTGTACACCCAACCCACTTCTCGGAGGTAAAACCAACGGAGGATAGTCCAAAAACTGCACTATTGGAACTGGGTTGAGAAAACCTAACTTCTTAAAAAACATTTTACTGCTCATATTAAATAAGTATTTTATTTTGGTTTTGATAATGAATTTCTTTAGCCACATGCCTTAAATAAAAATTGTATTAGAACCACTAAAGAAATTTCTTGTATTATTTTCACAAAAGTAATGAATTTGAGTGGAGTTATTATAAAACTTGTATAATCTATTTGTAATCTTATTATTTTTTTACGAGATACTACAATGTTTTTTAAAAATATTTTGTTTAAGTTCCTTAAAGGACAAGCTTTTTTTAGGGGGGAAGGGCAATTCATATTTTTTGGAAGCCAAACTTTCAAAAGATATTATTTTGAAAAATAATACATATAAAATAACTAAATGTTGATGGGACTACGGGACATGGCCCCCTTGGTCTCAATGTAGATCCATTTCCGACAACCAGGCTATCAGTCGAACCCTTAATTAAGTTAGGTTCCTTTGGTCATGTTAATTAATTAGTTTAGTTCTAGATTTTTGTTAGTATGTATATTAGTTTATTGATATGAGTCTAACCTGCTTAGGTCCAATATCCCCAATTTGTCGTGCACTTCTATTACTTGTACTACACAAATATTTATTGTGATATATGTATATTACATGTTCATTTCTTGAGTTCGAATTTCTCAATGGTGAGGTGTAAAATTATATTTTTATTTAAAACTTAATACATCCTACTAAACTTAATAATATCTTAATAAACTCCTAGATGTGTTTGACTTTCAGATAATTATTAGAAGTGATTGAGCGTAGTTGTGTATATTCTTTTTAATACTACATGATATAATGATGTGACATGTTAGGATTAAATAATGTAAAATTTGGGTTTGACAGCACATTCTTATAAAATTTAATCTCTAATTTCTTTACTTTTCATTCTCTCCTCTCTTTGTTTCCACAATTTTCATGGTCTGATCGATGTAGTTTAAGAGAGATTTTCCTTATGCATGGTTTATTCACACTACGAGCGAGGAATCTTAACAATTTAGCCGCCACTAATCATTCAACCTGTTTTAACATTCTCACATACAATTAACAACGTTTTAACATTTGCACATACAATTAACAAAGAATTTCATAGTACAGAGTGCCGACAGCTTTTTTTATTATTATTAGTAACAAAAGACAGATTTTTTTTTTTTTTTGCTTGAATTTATTTGACCAAAGAAAATCTTAAGCTTGTAAACCTGGAACCATCCACATAAAATACTAGTACTCTGTAGTGGAGAATGCAGAGAATCCCTATCTTTTTGGTGCATTCATTTCGGTGGTGGGTAAGCCCCACTTGTCAAAGAAGAATTGATCAAATAGATTGCGACCCTCACTAACATTTAAACAATCAATGTAGCAAGTAGCAACAATATAGTATGAGGAGAAGTCATCATAAGGTCAAAGACTAAGCTTCACACTTCAATGTTCAAATGATATATTGTTCAGCATGTCATCAGCGTGGGTGTGTGACCGTTTCACTTATATATATATATATATATATAAAGTATTTATTATTATCAAGAAAAGATAATTTTAAAAATAGGAGAGGTATAGAACAAAAGAGAACAAGGAAAAACCAAATAAATTATGGGGGAACCCCACGGAATTGAGTACTTGGGTGTGGATTTATTAGTCTAAGACACTATTGATTTATGGGGTTTTCAGAATTTTTTTTGAAACAGGAGCTAGAATAGTTTGATCAAATGTTAGGATAATATTTTTTATATAAAATAATTATGGACAAAGATTTTGGAATTAAAATATGCTAAGGTCACTTTCAAAAGTCTATAACCTCCATACAAACCGTTCAAATTTTAAATCAGTCCACCAAGGTTATGGAATAAACTAGCGGTTAAGATTCTAATCAGAGGGCTCACTTCACATTATTATAAATACCACGCAAACCATAACTTAATTGTCATCGTGGGGTTTGCCTCTATACCTCTTTATCCCTCCTCCTTCTCCCTCTAGTACCCTTTATTTTCTCTGAGCTAGCTATCACTTTCTATCATACAACAAAAACCTTAAACCATTCAATTACTTTCCTTCTTCACCAATGGAGAGCTTCAAAGCCACGTATAAAATTTTTATTCTTCTTGCAATAGTTGCTTTCCACGAGATTCTGTCTATTGAGGGAAGGCAATTGAAGTCCACAACACAAAAGAGAGAAGGCAGCCAATCTCTCAACTCCATTGACAATACCCCACAGCACCATGATCAGCCTACAAGCCCAAGCCACATTCCTAGTACTGAGGCAAGAAAGAAAGAAGTGTTCCCACCCATGACACCCAAAAAATACAGCTTTAATTTCCATGACACAGATGCAGCGTACAGAAAAGAATTTCGACCTACAACACCAGGTAATAGTCCCGGTGTTGGCCATTCTTTTCCAAATCAGGAAGCAGATATGGAATCAAAGGTAGAAAATAAAGGTAATAAAAGCCCTGGTATCTCTACACATTCCCTTACAGAATTCAAAGATGATTTCAGGCCCACATCGCCCGGACACAGCCCTGGTATTGGCCATGTTCTTCAGCAAAAATCTGCAGAACCAAATGCATAGACATATATGTACGCACACATATAGGATTTTAATATTTGGTCATTGATATTAGTTTTAAAAATATGTATAAACCACAAGATTGCTGTTTCTTAGTTTCGTACTTTCAAGTTGCAAGTAAACTGTAAACTGTCAACTGTATTTGGCCATTGATGGAGACTGGAATTTGTATTTATTGTAAACTATCTATGCACGTGTGATCGCTGTCAACTGTATGTAGCTTCTTTTGCAAATGTGTCATATATAAAATAAAAAATAAATAAAAACATCTCTCTCTCTCTCAAGTTGGATAGGGAAAAAGAAAAAAGAAGCTAAAAGTCATGAATAAATAACAGCTTTCACTATAACTTAGTTCAAGCAAACATGAATGTATATAATGAGTTAATGACCGTTCCTCTTTGACGGCAACATTTGTTACAATTTATTAAAGTGGATGACTACAAACATGAAGTTATATACAGAGTCAGCGACAGTCTCTCTATGATTATAACTTTTTTTAAAATTTGCTAAAGTTGTTGACTACTAAAGTAGTTGATTATGAATGATGGAGAATTAATTTCATATGATTTATAATTTTTTTCTCCATCATTCACAATTAATCATATCAAAATTGTTAAAGAAAAATTATATTCCTAAAGTTTATTATTATTATTATTATTATTAAAAAAGAATCGTGTTCCTAAAATTTCTCTTATAAATATGTAACAACAAAAATCTTTGCATAACGATATCTATCTTTTCATATTTATGTGCATGTGCGCAAGCACACCCTAAATAAAAAATTAACAAATAAATAAATAAAATGACAGTCAATGATGACATTATAGACAGTATAAAAGGATAAAAACTAAAAGTAGAAGACAATGGAGTACTAAATATATACAAGGTGATGAAGAAAAAAAATAACATAACGAAAAGTGAAGAAAAACATTACATAAATATATTATTGTCACAAAATTAATTATCGTGGCAAAAACAAAGAACTATAAAAGCAATATGACATCGAATCCTTTTGTGTATGAAATTGGTCAATTGCGTAAATATATTTACACTTCCACATATGCATGCATTTACAAGTTTACAGTCACATCTTCGCACCTACACCTCAACATATAAACTCACACGTACGTGACGTGGGTATACATAGTTTTATGTAAAACAAATCAGGAGAAATGAGGAAAATTACAATTTGTATTATGTAAAATGAATAGTTTTCAATATTAGCAAAAAAAAAAAATTGCTTATTTTCAAGCGAGAAGAAAGAAATATGCTTTGAAAAAGATTGTTATTTTTCGTGAAAGCCCTGCATCTAATATGTAACGTAAATTCAAGATAATTAAATGTATGAATTGCTAATTGCCGTCGTAAAGAATTCTTTTTTTCTTTAGATTTTTTTTTTTTTTTTTTTTTTTTGAAGAATTTTTCTTTAGCATTGGTTGTAAATGTTCTTGTTAAATGTCATTTTGATATTTGTTCTATCAAACGACATTAAGCTTTAGTTTGAGTTAATGTAATTAATTGTGGACTGTGGTCTGTGGTCTGTGAAAAGAATATACCTTTGCAAGTATTAAAACCATTATCTTATCTCCCAAGAAGTTGCACAACCAATGAAAAAATTTTATACCATTTTTTAAACTTACGAAGAAATAATAAATTATCGATTTTCTCAAAAACTTAAACTATTATAAAATTATGAATCTATTCGCTTAATCACAATTCTAACACTCTCCTTCACGTTTGAAAACAAACTCCCCCTTAATAAATGGAGCCCAACACATGATGTTTTAACATTTTAAATGAGAGAAAGAGTGAAGAAAATTATCAAACTCAAAACATCCTACTCTGATAGTATGATAAATATTTACTTATTCTCCCAAAAGCTTATACTATTTGAAAATGATGAATTTAATTACTTAACATTAATTCTAAAAAAAAGAAAGACAATTTAAATCATGTAAGAAAATTCATTTCCAATTACTTTATACTCTAGTTGCACCTTGCTCTTATATATAACAAGTGTGTAATCTTGTGCATATGTACGGGTATAATTAAAAACAATCACATTTACATGGTTTAAATTATACATTTTTTATTATAGAGAATATTGAAATTATACATGGTATTATCTTACATATTTTTTAAATCATAGATTTCTAAAATATGTAGTGATTTCTTATTATTTTTATATATGTGATTTATAATTTAATTGGATTTAGAGTCTTCAGTTTTTGCACAACTTGCCACAAAAATTTAAAAATTAGATGGACATGTGGTGTAAAACTGGACTCTAATTAAAATCTAATTTAGAATCTAATTGGATTTAAACTCTTCTATTTTTACATTCAATAATTCACTCGGCATACAAATTAAAAATTAGATGGGACACATGGCATACAATTAGACTGCAATTGTAATTCAATTTGGATTCTAATTTGATATTCTCTAAGTTTGGCTTTTAATATATAAATATATATATATATATATTTCATAATTGAGGGAGAGAATTTGAACCCTTAATATTTGTATTAAAAATATCATAAAGTGTCAATTGAGCTACAAAACTTTTGAAAGTTTGCTATATTTATTTGAATAATACCATAAGCATACCGCATCTATAGTCCTTCAAACCCCTAAAAGCGAAAGTGGAAGGGGGAAAAATCTATGTATTAAACCCAAAAAAAAGGGGTGGGGCTGGGGCTGGGGAAGGAGGGGTTTGGGTGTGGGTATCAGAGCCAAACAATGGGGAGAAAAAGATTTTTGGGTATAAAAAAATCTCTTTTTAAAATTCTGTAAATTCCTTCAACCCTTAAAGCAAAAGTGGAAGGGAATAAATCTATGTATTAAACCAAATATATATATATATATATATAAATAAACAAAAAATGATTGCCACGGGATTCTTGATCCATTGCCTTCGATTTCTATTCAATTTAGTTAGATGCAATACAAGAACCCAAAAAAGGGGAAATATTTAGCTAAATTGGAAATTAATAAAAAGGCATAGGGCTACGTATTACTTGGATGTATTAGTAATCTTTTAGATGTATTAGTAATCTTTTAAAAATATTAGATAATTTAAAAAAATAAAAAACTTCACACCTATTCATACATTTATATAATATAGATATAAGGATAAAATACAGTAGGTGATGCCTAGTTTTTTTCATCCATTTTCATATCAAATGGAAATTTATTGATCCAAGTGATTCAAATAAATTTCCAAATCATAAAAGTAAATATCTTCCACATTTTGTTTAAATGAATTAATAAAGTAAAACGAGTTATATCTTAATTTATATTTAACCAATAACTAACAAGTATATTATATACAAACCAAAAATTAACTAAAACATTTTTATTTATAAAAAACACATATATAATTTATACTTTTATTTCGACAATCATCACCTCTTATACAATAGTCATAACAAAACATGCTCTAAGTAGTTAATTACAAAAGCCAACATTTCACGTAAAATAAATTAAGCTCTATCAAAGTTGATAGAAGTTCATCTATATCATCATTTAAGGAATAAAGAGTTGGTAAAAAGTTTGCACCAAAAGAATGTCAGCCCTTCATATGCGTCAAGGGACAATCCGAATCATAACTAGAAATAGTATTTCAAGGAACCCTACCAAGCTTGGTTATAGTATATAGACTTTATGCAGTGGAGGCAAAGCCTAGGTAGGAAAAGCCAATCCAGCACTTTTTCACATTACAATATTGAGAGTGGGACAAAGAATTGTACGGCATATACCCAAAGGCAACAGAAGGCACATGAAAACCAATGGTAATCACTTCCCTTTTTGATTTCTTTGTTAAAGAATAGCCTCATAAGAAAGAAGCATATAAACAAATTATTCTCTTTTATGCCTTTCTTTCTGAAATAATTGAAAAAGAAGAAAAGCAAATAGTTCTACCTATAAAGGAATGAAAAAGATGCACCATCATTTCTATAGTCATTAGTCAAGGATACGATTTCCGTTTTTCAGATGAGGTCAATTTCGGAAACGCATTAGCAAGTTAAGCTCTGAAGTCCATTATTTCTGACCAATAATTCAAAAAGAATTAGAAAAAAAAAAAAAATTGTAAACTCCTCCTTTTTTTTTTTTTTTTTTCCTTTCTTTCAACTGATAGCATTTACTCAAAATCCTAAATTCTAAATAATAACGTAGTAGGTACATATATATAATGTAACTCTAAATTTCAAACTAGACAAGAAAATGAGAGAAATTAAGCATGTACGTAATATTATAACATTGTGGATCACTCAGATCATGATCAATTACAGATATAAAGTAGTAGGCCCAAAAGCACAAAATATGAAATATCCATCATGATGGCCTTCATCTCCTAACTATAAAAAGAGTGACAGAAATTAAATGCAAATAAACCCTATAAGAGCATTTACATTAATGTTGCAATTTTAATATTTTAGCAAATTTATAATTAAAGACTAAAGAAAACACGCATCAGTCTCACCAAAATAGTGCAAAATACTTTGTGAGGAACACTGACATGCCTCTTGCGGCGAGTCTTTCCTCGCCAAAGCCAAAATTTTATTTTTAAATTATTTTTCTACTTCAAGTCTCTCTCTCTCGGAATCAAACTTCCATGGCTCAGCTCCTACTTATGACAACTTTTTGTAATGACTCCATTTTCTGGTCTAGGTTAGGGTTTGGCTTGCGTTTGACCTGGGTTTGTGTTGCTTTATGCTTGGACATTGTTTATAAGTTTGATTTGTGATTGTGATTTGTTTTATGGGTTTGGACTGTTTGGCTTAATTTGGTGATAATAACGTCAACTATACTGCTAACTATCACTTAGCCATTGTCTACTGCCTGTCAATGGCAGTGTGTGGGTTTGGTTGGTGGCCAACGATGGAGGCGATTTGGGTTCAAGTTGTATTTGACTGGGTTGGTTTTTGCTTATGGGAATTTTCATTGATTTGGGTTTGTGTTTTGTTTACAGTTTACTCATTGGAGTTTTGATTGATCTAGGTTTGAGTTTGGAACTTTGAATTGGGGTTTGTTTCATCAGGAGATCTAAAATTGGGGAAGTTGGAAGAACAAGTCTAAAATTTGGATCTTTCTTAGGTGACCACCGGTTGTGGTGAATTGGAGTGGGCTATGAAATATTTTTGGGTTTGTACATGTAAAGGATTTTTTTCTTAAAATTAATATAATATTTAATTGAAATAATGAAGTAGTATTGAGGCTGATGTATTTATTAAAAAATAGTAGATAAGTAAACTAAAAGAAAGTAGAATTTTTTGGATTAGTTTAGCTAAAAATGTGAGGAGATTGATGTGAATATTTTAAGAGGCAACCAGACCATGATTCTTATTATTATAAGTATGCACCTCGTTGTACGTTCAGAGTTTCATCAGTATTCTTGAATATTATTACTCTGCCCCTTAAACTAGTGCCTTTTCATATATTATACAAGATTTCATAATAATAGTTGAAACATTGACTTTGCAAGAGAGATAGGACGTTTATATCATATATTTTATTTCTATTAAAAAAAAAATCAATCAACAGTAAAATTCTAGCCTCGAAACCCCAATTTTTATAGACTCAATACAAATAAAATAAATAAAATTCTCTTTTCATTTCCCTTCTTCTTCTTCTTCCTTTTTTATTTTTTATATTTTTTTTTCACTTCAATAAGTAATTAAATCTAGCATAATTTAAAGGGTAATAAGGTTTTTAAGCTTCTAATTCGAGAAAACAGTGAAAATCTTCCTTAACTTAGGTTAATTAAACTTTGCTTACCATTCATGGTAATAACTAATAACCCTACTAACTTGCTAGCACAAATAGAAGTTGGATCTCTGAGTCAATTAAATCACCAACAATCGCGTTTTACCTACTAATCGTAACAAAGCAATCCCCACACACAATCGAAACCCTCAAAAGCCTAAAATCCAAACAACTCAAAATGGCAGAAAAAAAAAAACAGCAAAATTTAACACCCCCCACATACCCAAACAATCGCATAATCTCATGCAGTGAAAATGTAGCCAAGAATGGCACCATTTTAATAAAGGACTAGCTCGACACATTTCAGTCCCAACTCAAAGAATTCGCTTGCAAACATAAGGCCAAGAAGGGCATACACTGCACTAAAATATTAATTCCTACTTCAAATTTGGAAAAAGTTTGCTATTAAAAAGTCTTTAGATTTCAAACCCGGCAGCTTTGTTGTGCATGAAGAGCAGTGCAGGGATATGATTTTTAAAATCACATGTAAGTATTCAGATGAATTAAAGAAGAAACGACATGAGGATTATGGATACCCTATATAAAAAAAAACTCCACTCCATTAGCATCTCTAGCCGCATGTGAGGATGCCAGATTGCCAGTGCCAGCACCTCTTCTACTCGTTTATCCTATTAAAAAACAAAATAGAAACAATCTTTTTTATGGGGGTACTTCTTTGGCAGATGCATGAAGCACACTACCAAGCAAGGATATTCGGGGTACGTACGTTGTAATTTAGTTGTAAGTTGTAACTAATCAAACTTAATTGGAAAGATAATCAGAATCCATGTGCAGCACCATATATCTTAGCAATTAAACAAAATAGGCGTGACTTCTGACATCCTCCATAACTAATTAGATCTCCGTTCAGCTGGGGTGTTTAAAATTTCCAGCCGCAAAATTGAAAAGAGTGCATGGGATATCCTTTGGAATCAATACAGTTGCTGTACTTTGCTAGATTCCTGGGAGAGTGTGCTAAGAGATTTTTAACTTTTTCCTCAATACCACTTTTCTTCTAGTTCTGTACAACTTAAAATTGCAGAAGACAAAGGGAATCGCGGAAAGAGAGAGTTTTGGAAATCCTACCATGTGCAACCCTCATAACAGTCTTTCTATGTGCGCCCTAAATCTTCAAAGTAAAGGTGGCCATGTAGTTATTATTGTTTTTTTATTTAACCCTATAGTTATTTTATATTTGCAAAGAATATAGTACAACTGGCAGCTAGTGTACATAGTATCTAACCCTAGCATATATAAACTGGGTAAAATTGGATCTGTACTCATTGACCCGTCTAAATTCGAAGGATAAAAATGGATATGTCTAAGGTTTTTTGAACTCGTAAAAATGGATCAACTAAAATTCATACCACTATCGACCTTTTTTTGTGAGGAAAAATAAAAGTCTTTTTTCTTATGTTTGATGTAAACTTTAATTTATTTGTTTCGTACTTTGAGACTCTAAAATCTTTATATCTTCTAATCTCACTTTTTTCAGATTATTCTCTACTCTTCAATTTCTCATATTCTTCTCTTCATTCTTCAATCTATCTTTCTCCGAGTTTGATGATGGTTGATCTGCCTCTACCAACATCGTGCCTAGTCTTCTTCTCTTTAATTTTGCAATTTCGATTAGCAACCAAGAATTTGTTGATCTCCAACTTTTCTTTTCCAGGGCCACTACCCATTGACTATCAATCTGTCATTGCATTCGGCTGTCAACCTTGATGGTAATTTACTTTTGTTAGGATATTTTGTGATGGCTAAATTCCATGCCAAAAATTTAAGTTGTAATTTATGTATTATTTGAAAAAAAAAAATTATTTGTGAATGTTATCATTTTTTTTATATTCAAAAGAAAAGAAGAAAAGAAATAAAATAATCAACTTTTATTTATTTATGCGAAAATATATAGGACATACTAGATTGATTCAACTGACAAAAAAAAAAAAAAAAAACTGGGTATAAGGGTCATTAGTTCTGCAACTTAGCTATCAAAAAAGGGGGGGGGGGGGGGTGTAAGAGTCATTAGTTATGCAACTTAGTTTAATCCAGCTTATTTCTAACTTGAACCTGTCATAATCAAACCCGACCCATTTACCACGTATAATTTTAAGCCTAGAACTAGTACAAGTCATGACAAATTCTAAGTTGACTCTCGTAAAAATTTTTTTTTTTACTCTCGTAAAAACTTTAGCCACTATAACTTCATGTTTTTAATTTAAAACTTGGATAAGGTATACGAAAATTTGTGAAAGAATTTCTTGAAAGTTCTAAATAACAACACCCCTCCCTTCTAATTTATATATCTTAATATATTTGAACTGACATAGTTATAATAATTTTTTTTTTTAAAACAGGTAAAAATATATTATTTTCTTAAAATATTTTTACCTCGTGTAGATGACACAGCCTTTGAAAAAAAAATTTTATTGCTTTCAAATAGGTAAAAAATTTGTTAGGTTCTAAGAAATTAAAAACTAATGTATTAGAACTTTAATATGTATATGTTGGCAAACCATGATAAAAACATTTAGTCTAGATTTAAGCTACTCAAAGTGTGTTTATGTGTAAAGTTGGAATCGAGTGTACTGCAAGATTTATTGTGTAAATCTGTAAAGCTTGATCAATCGAAAATTAGACTCAATCGATTGAAACTCGTGCAAATTATTTTTCTGCAGAATTTTCCAACTCAGCCTAAGCCTATATAACATGTAGAGTTTTATATTTTGCTTCAAGTATAAAAAGAAAAACTCTAACCACATTTTAGAGGTTGTTGATATAATGTGTGTATGAATTTCTTGTGAGATATAGATGTGTTTGCCTTCATACATACTTAGGGTTATCAAGATTAAGATTGATGTTAAGAGCTTGTGATCGCTTCAGTTGCTGCATAAAGAGCTTAAAGAAAACACAAGTGGGAGTACTTGTGGTTGCTGTGAATCAAAGAAAAAAGTAGTCCGTGGACTCGAAACTGTCACGTAGTCATGGTAATAATTTTTCTACTCAATGTAGTAATAGGATGTTAGTGGTCTAAGTCTCTATTGTAAAACTTCAATTCTTTCCTAGTGAATCTGTTTTACCTTGAAGATAGTTAGGTTAAATTCTCCTCAAGTTTTTTACCGCTTTAGTTTTCCTGCGTTATCATATCGTTGTATTTTTTATTTTTCGCATTGTTAACTTGATATGATTTACTTGTATTAACCTAGATTTAAATAATTTACCTAAGTAATTACTCGACTAAATAATTATATTAAACAACTTATGTTTTAAGAGGTCTAAAAACATACAAAATTAAAAGCACAACTTCCACTTTTAGAAAATAGACACATATTTAGGAATATTAAAAATACAAAACGTTTAAATTAGTATGAAGGAAGTAGTACCACTACCAGCTAATTGATAAATATATATGCTAAATTATTTAGAGTCTGTTTAGTAGAGAAGTTTAAGTAATGTTGTTCATATTTTTTTGAAATATATATAAATAAAAAAATATATAAAAATACATATAATATTATTTAAAACCTAAAAATATGTTACTAAAATACTTTAACAAAGGGACTCTTAGTTTTGTTGTTGTAACCAATCCCTTTCCATTTTTTTCCCATAATACTGTCGGTTATATTTTCTGCGTAGTGGTAGCGTGAATGCCAAAATAAAAAGAAATTATTCTGTCAGCTGAGAGGACACCTCGCCCTCTCATAGGGAATTGGGCCCTTGTGTGATAATGCCAAATCTGACCAGAATAATTGCCCTAAAATGAATCCTACGGAACAACTTTTCTTTGGTCAGATTTTGTCCACTAAAATTGGGATGAAATTTTAAAAAAAAATTCGTGGTCACGTGCGAATGACACAAGTGCTTTTTTTTATTTATTAAAAGAGATTGTTACAGGAAATTATTAAAAATAAAAAGCAAATAAGTTATATATAGGGTCCTAGTAATTTATTTAATTGAAATTAAAAATTTTATTAAAAATATATTGAAATATACTTGTACTTTAAAAATTTTAAAATATAAAAAAAAAAAAAAAAAGATTTTAAAAAGTTGTATTTAAAAATTAAAAAAAAATTAAAAACTAACTTTATAAGTTCATGTCAAACATAGTCATCGTACTTTTTTTCTTTCAAAGAATTAAAACAACATTTGAGCCCTTTTAATTAAAATACTTATCAGTAATTTCTTAGTAGCTTTTTATTTAGTTTTTTGATAAATATAATGAAGTTTTATTAAATGACATCTACTCTATAATAAATAATCTTAGTTATTACGTTAAGACACCAAATATTGATTTTTAATATTATAGGCGGAGTTTGAAATTCAAAAAAAAAAAAAATTTGACATCAAATAATTTTACGCAATAAACTAATTAGAATCCACTGTTAGCAACTTTAGTTTTAGTCAATGATTAAAACTAGTTATATATAGTAGTGAAGTTGATTGGGATGGATATAAGTAAAACTAGTTATATTATTACTAACTTAAGTCTTTTTAACAATGCTATTGAGGTCTTGATTTTAACAGAACTAACTAACCGGATTCTATGTCGTGCTAAATTATAAATACCTTATATATGGAAGTTTGTAGAGGTAGTTACAAAAATTATTGTTAATGGCCAGATAAATTAAGCTTTTGTGGTTTGAACTTTGAAGTGAAAAAATTCTATTTAAAAAAATAAAAAAAAATTTCCAAAGGTGAATGTGGATTCCACATTTTTCTCTCTCCTAGTGCTTATATGGATTTCCGGCTTTTTTTTTTTTTTTCTCTCCTCAAACGAATGAGAGAGTAAAAAAAAATGGAGCCAGATGGAGAATTTTGGAGTGCAAGAGAGGGGAAAAAAAGGTGGATTCCAGATTCGCATTGGGAAAAAATAAAATGTAAAATTGATCCGGATGTTATATTTATGATAAAAATAAAATAAAAAATTGGAATTTGAATGTTTAATATCTGGATTCACTTTGTGAGAGAGTAACAGTGGAATCCAAATGTTTATCTTGAGAAAAAAAAATTAAAAAAATTAGATCTTGATTCCTTACAGTTTCAATAATTTGCTCCCTTCCAACCTCAAAAACTTTATTTTTTTTCATTAACCATAATTTCCCAATTGACTCGAAGTTTATAAATAATCGTAAAAATAAAAAATAGATAAATAAAAACCCACCACCCTTCCCCAACCTCCACCACGAAAAAGCATTGGACTTTATTTATTTTTGGTTAGATTGGAAAAAGAAAAAGATTTTCTTGCTATGGATGAAAAATGTAAAATGAGATGACAGTTACGTATAACATGCAACCATGCCTTACTGTGTGCTTCTCGTCAATTAAGTTGTGAAAGCTCACCGCTCCAGATTTAACCAGAAAAAAAGGTAAGGTTTCCGTCTAGTGTACTCGAATATTAAATCGGATACTAAACTTATATATGGTATTTATTTGTTCATATTAATTACTAACATCACTTTTTAAATTACTAACAACTATTTAACACATTAACAATTTGTGGTCCATATTCAAATTTATTTCCCTCAATGTAGGCGCAGCCAGTTGTAGATGCGTATTCTTCCTTAATGCTTGGGTTCACTATTTTTTTAATTCTTTAGAGAGTTTGGGGCCTCATATCACATGCATGCTCTAGCTTTTTAACTCCATAAATACCAACGTAAGTGATGGGTTTTCAGCATTCATTCCTTCCCTTCTAAACACATTACCCCTCAGCCCTTCTCCTACCTATCACACTTGCACATTCATCTTTAAGCTTGAGTTCACTTTCATGCATCTAGTTCTGAATTCATGGCCAATGCAACTCGCACTTGCTTATGTTTTCTTTTGATCATTTTATGTCACGAACTTCTCTGCATTGAAGGGAGGAACTTGAACCCAAGGAAGAAGTTGAAATGTGCAAAATGCTTGAGTCCAAATACTACGGGCATTGCAACGAAGGCAAGAAAAACTGCTGCAAGCCCAAGCAGTGCGAAAACCACAAATGATTACGTTGATGCTTTCCGACCCACAACCCCGGGTCATAGTCCGGGAGTTGGTCATTCCATTCAAAACTAAAGCATTTGATTTGCAAGATTTGGATAGCATGGTGTAACAGTTGTACGTAGTATTGCAGGTCATTAATAATCAATGTGTTGTATTTGGATTTCTAGTAGATGTTTGCACTAAGTGTTTTTTTTTTTTTTTCTTCGTCTTGTATTTGGACCTTTTATTTAAATAGTTCTTGCTGTACTCAGGCTTGTTCTCTTATATATATAGTTTGTTTTGTTGCTATGTTATCTGTATTCCACAACTCTCTCTAGGTTTATGTACTTTTTTACTTGGTAAATTTATCACTCTTTTTTTTTATTTGAAAGATTTACTTTCATAACCCTCAGCTTCACTCACCTACCAATACTTATGGGGCTTGGAGGTCTCGTTGACCTAAAGGCCATTGATGAGATATTGAGATTGATATATCTTTGTAGAGAACATTTCCACATGGCCAAATTTGGCTAAATCCCCACATCATTTTCGTAGCTTTATATATAGTGATATACATAGCCAGTTGAACAAAAGGATATCATGAAACCTCTGGCATATATATGACTTCCATGCAAAATAAAGAAGCAATATTATAGTATCATAAAATATGTTTTTATGAATAATTCATAATTAATACGTATGGGGAAAAATCAGGCTAAAGAATCAAGTTAACGACTTAATTACAAAATCAATTTATTCTCTACATGATCTTGTAGGAAACAATATTCACTTAAAAGCCAACTTACTTTGTTCAAGGCATCAATGACTCTGATACCATGATAATATGAATTTAACCTTTTAATAATAATCCTAACTGTCAAATCAGTCAGCATACCAGAGAAAGATAGAAACGTAAATAAAACATATTGTTGTTTGCTGTTTGTTGTTAATTGTTATACAATGTTGACGTTGCTTGGGTATTTTAGAGGTCCCCAAAATTACTACTAAAAAGTTCCCATATGTTACCATATGAGACAATTACATAAATTGGAAGAAAGCACTTAAAAATATTTTAATTTTCAATTCACATGGCTTGAATGAAGACTGACATACATAAATTATTTATACTCATAAAATTCATTAACAAATTTAAGCATCACCAATATGTGAATTTCAAATGATTATAGATTCAAATTCATAATATAAGTGATTTGTATACCCCTTTTTTTTTTTCTCTTATAACTCAAATATAATATAAATTGTTATTGTTGTGATTTGTGAACAAGGGCAGTGCATTTACACAAATAAAAAGTATAGGTTATGTTTGGTAACAGTTTTTGTTTTCTATTTTCAAAAATGGATTTTTGGAAATATAAAGAAAAAATAATTTTCTTATATTTTTGAAATCAAAAACATGTTTGGTTAGTTGAATTTTTTTTTAAAAAAATATAGTTTTTTGAAAAAAATATATAAAATATGTTGTTACTAGGATATGAACTCTAATACTAACTCATTAAATGAGATAAATTCATTAAATTAAATGCGTGTTTTCATTAACTTTTGAAAGTTAGAAACTAAAAACAGCATTTTGCATGTTTTTAATTTCCTTCACAAATTGAGTTTTGAGAACAGTTTTTGTTTTCTCTCTATTTTGAGTTACCAAACAAGTTTTTTAGTTTCAAAAATAGAATTTTTTTTTTTTAAATAGAAAATAAGAAGAAAAAACAGTTACCAAACATACTTTAAGCATCCACACAAGACAACAATACTTAACATGAATCAACTAAGTCCAAGGTTTTGGCCACAGGCAACACTAAAAAAAAACCCATTATCAATCATATGAATTCTAATTACTCTGAATAAAACTTCTCAATCCAAAATCACAGATTATCACAACAACTCCTACAAAACAAGCAAAAACAAACACAAACAAAAAACAAAACTCTCAAAAAACAAACTCATTAACAAAGCTCATATAAAACAACAATATTTAACATGGTTCGACCAACTTCAAACCTACATCCATGCAAGAGCAATGTCAACTAAAATCCACTATCAAAAATATAAATTACAACCACTCTTAACCAAACCATGCAAACAATCTAACACACTCTCATAAACACAACCGCTCTCAAAGTCTCTCACAAACTTCACACACAAAAACTTACAATCCCAAAACCCCAATACATCTCTCACACTCACACAATAAACAAACTCACTAACTCACACGTGGATATCTGCCAACCCCAAAAATACTGCCAATTTATTTTTTCAAAGAAACTCATTCATGTTCTTATGAAAGTCTTCTCTCCCTACATGGGAGAGGATCTTTGGGCTAAAGCCACCAAACCTTTGCAATACCATCATATATAAGATTTCAATACTTATTTGTTGATTAACTACAAATACCTTTCTTGATAGATAATTGATTACTTCTTTAACAAGGAATAGGCTTCCTATTTATCAAGCAATCTGGCTTGGGTATGTTACAAACATGTTTAGGTGTTATTTTTCATTTTTAAAGTCTTGAAATTAATCATATATACTACAGTCGAAGTATAGTGTAGCTTCTAATTACAAATTAATATTGTGTCAGTGTCCAATTCAATTTTTTTAATTTCAATGTCAAATGACCAATTCATAATACTTAGTATAACAGCTAAGATAACCACCTCATTCACAGTGTACTTATATAAGATCACTTTATCATCATTACTATTGAATGTTTCTGCAACTAAGTAACCGTGGTTTACAGCCTAATTTAATTTTAAAATATTATTACTACCAATTTAAAATTCTTAAGTACAAATACAATTGGTAAGTAATTCCAATTTATTACAAGGCCGGTGCCTAACAGCCTAGCAAACGTGTAGACAGAAAATGCTTTGCTTTCATTATGACGGCGCCGGACTATTCCTCAGTGTGAGGAGCCAATTAGATTAGATTAATTTGCTAGAGAGAGAGAGAGAGAGAGAGAGAGCACTTTTGTTATTTATTACGCTCATCATTAGCCTCTAAACACCGAATTTTAGAGATCTTTCTAGTCAATAGCCACGATTCTAGGCTGTAGCTCCTCTTTGAACTCAAAGGTCATTAGAAGTTTATTATAACAAGTTGACAACCCACCCACCCCTGGTATTTTGTATCACGGGCGTGCGAGCTAGGTCTTAAAAAATGAAAACAAATAACGAACAAACAGACAAACTCACTGAAAACCATGGCCATCTCTCAAAAGCCTACCATGTGATGAGGACCACGTTGTTCGTTGGACATAAAAAAGAATAAATGAATTCAACATTCTTAATACTATTTTACTATGGTTAGCAATGCATTGCAAGCGCCATTTTGAACCTATCGTTTTCCTAGTACTAGTGGTAGTAGAGCTAGGGGTAAAATTGAGTGTATGAGTATGAACTGTGCATGTGTAAGAGATCTAACTCTCTCTCCCCACAAATCTTAAGTGGTTTATTGATTTGTCCTTTGTTTCTGGTGGAACCTTTGTATTTCTTAGACATGCATGTCAACACAGCTTATCGCAAGCCCTTGATTAACCACCACCAGGAAGAGAGCACTGTCATATTGTGGAGTGCATGAGTCAAGACTCAAGAGACCAATCCCATGAGAATGAGATTAAAAAACACAATCCTAATTCTCAGAGTACTTTACAACCATCCCTAAGAAAAGAACTTAGAGAGTCCTAAACTAAATTATCAGTTCTTCCACCAAACCCAATGCATCATCGTATTTCTAAACAAAAATATGCTCCATCTGGACCATCTCACTGGAAAAGCACTGTGGAGGGCTTAAGGCGACTGAGTCCACTAATTTTTGTCGCCATACTTTCACTAAATTATAAGTAAAACAATACCCAATGATCACTCCCCCAAGTTGGGGGGGAGTACGGCCTTTTCCATTAACTGCAAGGGAATCATTTTTCCCTTTTGGTGGGATAGTGACCATGTTAGCCTGGAAGCTTTTGAAAGGTTGGAGCTGCAAAAAGTTGTGAAGTTACGTTGTCTAGACAATAAAAACAAAATCAAAATGGTTAAAATATCCAATCCTTATAAATATTAAATGAACGTAGAAAACTAAAGTTACTTTAATTTTACCATATAAAAAATGATAACTGATAAGTAAATTAGTAATAAATATGATTTGTGTTACATCAACACTAATATAAATAAATGGGTAAATTACAAAAACCTTCCTACAAGTTTAGGAAATGATACTTTGACTTAAATTTTTATGGTTCGTTTGGATTGAGAGGGAGTAAAGATGTCAGGTTTTAAAAATTTAGAACAACTGACAAATTATAAACACAAACTTGTCTAAGTATAGATCATAGAGTCTATAAGGTATATCAGACAATACTCAAAGTGCTACAAGTCTGAATACAAGAAAAAGAAAGCTGCAAGTTTAGGAATTTGAAACATGTCAGGTCCGACTAATCGAGAAGAAGGCTCGACCAATCCAAACACAGATCTGCAGAATTTTATTTAAGCCTATCAGCTCATTAAGCCCATTAAGTGATTACATTTTCAAACCTAATTCTCCTAGTATTTAAAGGAAACCCTAAAACATGTTTTAAAGTAGTTTTTAGAGAGAGAATAGTGCTTCTTATGCCTCCATTTGTAGATCTATGGTTTCTGTGCCAAAGCTCTTTAAAATCTTCTATCGGCAATATTCTTTGAAGAAACTCAAGATCCAATGTTGTAAAAGTTACTGCCATCACTAGTCATTAAATGTGCTAGAGGTTTAAACCTTCAAGGGTGGTCTTGGAGTCATAAACTGAAGAGTTTGTGTTGATGATCTAAATCTTTAAGTGGAGCTCTCAAAGTCACAAACGTTGTGTGCAACAAATTCAGATAGAAGAGTCTGTGGATTCAAAATTGCGTGTGATCACGTGAGTAAGTACTACAAAAGGTAGCATTAGAGTTAGGAAAAAATCTACTGTAAACACTTCCATTCTACTTAGTGAATTTGTTGCCTTGCGGATTGTTTAGGTTAAATTCTCTCAAGGTTTTTTACCTTAAAACTAGATAATTTCATTGGTTTTCTTAGGTCATCATATTGCTTGTCTTATTTAATTTTCCTCTATAGGTCTGTTTGGGAACAACTTATTTAGCAGAAATAAAAAACTTTTTGTTGAAAGAACTGTAGCAAGTAAAAATTAGCTGAAATAGTACAGAAAAACTCATAAATAGTACCAAAAAATGCATTGAGACCCATTCATAGTATCAAAAAAAGCTAAATAGTAAAATAAGCTAGCTTTATAATCTGTTCCAAACACAACCTATATGTGATATGATTGATTGTATTTAACCTAGATCTAAATTATAAACCTAAGTAACAACTTGGTTAATTAATTAAGTTAAAGAATCTAAGTGTTTAGGAGTCTAAATAAACAAACAAGTGGTATCAGAGCAGGTTCGCTCTGATTGGATTAACGTCCTGAGTGAGATCCTTGATCCCTATTGTCATGGATAATTTTTAATGTCTTACTACTTTTGACTATGATAATTTGAATAAAAAGAACAATAATACTTATGTTGATTTTATTGATGCCTGTGAAACTCTTCGTAAGGAATTATATAAATCTATGAAAATTACTAAGAAATTCAAGAAAGAATTAAAATTGGCTAATCTTGAAAAAGAGAAATTGATTGTGAGATTGGATGTATCCAATAAAAAGAATGAATTTTTTGAGAAATCAATTTTCCTCTCAAGATAAAAAGATGAAAAGTTTGGAATAAAAGTTAGTTAAGTCTAAAGCTGATTTGAAAAAATTGTCTTGTACCAAACCTGTTGTTGATAATAGGTCTGTTTCTGTTTCCATTAAGCCTAAAGATAAAAAAGTTTATATTTCTTCATTTAAGAGGAATCATAAAGAAAAAGCTTATTTTGCTAGGTTTGTTGGCTTGTGAAAAGAAACTGCAGGATTTCAGTATTTCTTAGAAGAATTGTGTAATCCCTCAAATACATTTAGTTTTTCATGGTGTTTCACCTACAAAGCTAAAGACACGTGTTGTATGAGTGAGAAAATATTTTCTAAGATGAGTGTTGTTTACTTGTCCTTAATTTAATTCTATCAATTATTTGTGTGCATGTTTTCTTTCAGTTTTTGGTTGTTTTATTTTCAGTTTGTTTTTATTATTAAAAAAATCTAAAAACATTGAAAATTTTCAAAAAGACAAATATTTTATTTTGTTTCTTGTTTTATTTTTCTTGAGAATTATATGAATTATAATATTTCTCTCTTGACTTAAAACATGCTTGATATTGTGGAGAAACATAGAAAGTATGTGTAGCATAACTGAGTGCATGAGTCATTTCTGATTTTGTATGAGTATATACTAGTTCGTACATGTACTCATGGGTTAATTATTATATAGCTTAGTTGAGTATTATCATACATTGTATTTGCATTTTAGTCATTTAGCATAATGTGTGCTTTTTTATTTTTTGGTCATAACATGAAAAACATAAAAAGATTTTTATGTTTTTTGTATTGCACACCATTTAGTATGTGATAAAGGTTGGCCAATGAAACTTTACATTTCATGACTGTGTACCTATTTTAGCTTTGTTTTTACACTTCACTAGTTTGTGCTACTTTGTGCTTAATTGTGTGATTTGTATTTGTTAGGTTCTAAAGATGTAGGATTCATGTATTTAGAACTCTAATGTGTAATGTTGGCAAACCATAATCAAAACAATATGTTTAGTCTGGTTTAGGCTTGCTCAAAGTTGTGTAATTCATGTAAAGTTGGAATCGAGTGGCTGCAGATGCATTGGTGCATTTCGGTCTGGCTCGATCGATTGAAAGTTAGACTTGATCGATCGAATCTTGAGAAAAATGTTTTTCTGTAGAATTTTCTAATTCAGCCCTACCTCATTAAACGTTTTGGGTTTTCTAATTTTACCCTAGGTATAAAAGGCAAAACCCTAGCCACGTTTTTTAGAGTTTTTCTGAGTGTATTGTTGCTCATACTTTGTGGTTTGTGTGAATTTTTTGTGAGATCCTTGAGGAGCTTTCCTTCACATAAACTTAGGGTTTTCTAGGCAGAGATTACTTCAACACCTTGATGATCAGCTCAGTTGCTGCCATTGGAGCTTAAAGAATAACAAGCGTGGGTACTTGTACTTGGTGAAGAATCCAAGAAAGAAGGAGTCTGTGAATTCGGAGCTTGCACGTAGTCGTGTTAGTAAGTTCTACTGGTGGGTAGTATTAGGAAGTCAAGCAGGGAGCTTGTAAGTCCTTTTGTATGAATTTCGATTCTTTCGCATAGTGGATTCAGGTTTACCTTAAGGATAGCTAGATCAAATCCTCCCCAGGTTTTTACCGTGTAGTTTCCTGGGTTATCATATCATTGCGTTATTTACTTTTTCGTTGCTTTATATTCTTGATATGATTGTATGTTTGTGATAACCTAGAATTGCATAAATTGACTAAGTTAATCACTTGGCTAATTAACTAGGTTAATCTGGTTGGTTTAAGGAGTCTAAAATCGTTTAAGTAGTATCAGAGCAGGTAGCTCTCTTGTTTGAGATTTTTTGATCTCTGAGCTGATCCTTGACCCCTGTTGTCATGGAACATGGACACTCTCTCGTTGTTCCTTCTCACTTTGATAGGAATAACTATGCTTATTGAAAAGTAAGGATAAAAGCATTCCTAAAATCTATTAATGAGAAGGTTTGGAATTTCGTTGAGTATGGATGGGAGAAGTCCACTACTGCTGTGAATGAGTGGCAAACTTCTCAAAAAGAAGCAGCTGGGTTCAATAGCAAAACTATGAATTCCATCTTTAATGCTGTTTCTATGGAGGAATTTAAGAGAATCTCAAATGTTGAGGTTGCTCACACTACTTGGAAAATCCTCCAGACTGTGCATGAAGGTACAAAGACAGTTAAGATCAATAAATTGCAACAATTAACTTCTAAATTTGAAAGCATTAGAATGTCTGATGATGAATCTTTTGATGAATTCTATGCTAAATTGAATGATATTTTTAATTCTGCTTTTAATTTTGGTGAAATCTATGATCAACCTAAAATTGTTAGGAAGATTTTTAGATCCTTAACTGAAGATTTTAGGCCCAAAGTGACTGCCATTACTGAGAGTAAGGATGTGGACTCCATCCTTGTTGATGAGCTTGTAGGATCTCTTCAGTCCTATGAGTTAGACCTGCCCAAAGCAAACAAATCCAAATCAATAGCTCTTAAGTCTGTTGATGTTGGTGGATTTGATGATGAGCTCTCTACTACAAAGATTGCGTACCTTGCCAAGAACTTTAAAACCTTTTTTA
Organism: Quercus suber; assembly: GCF_002906115.3. Lineage (NCBI taxonomy): Eukaryota > Viridiplantae > Streptophyta > Magnoliopsida > Fagales > Fagaceae > Quercus > Quercus suber. Next base: position 941,111 of record NW_027069663.1, read on the forward strand.
GGAATAACAACAGAAGGGCAAGAGGTACAAATACTGCTGAACCTAGAAATTTTAGGAAGAATGATCCCACTAAGGTTAATAACTTTGAAAAACCTTGAGAAAAAGTAGGTCAATCTTCAAACAATTCTTTGGGTGCTCAGTGTTTTGATTGTCAAGAGTATGGTCATGTTAAATCTGAATGTCCTACTTTCTTGAGATCTAAGGGTAAAACTATGGTTGTAACTCTTAGTGATAATGAGGTTTCTGATGATGAGTCTGGATGTGATGAGGATGAAAACTTCATTGCTTTCACTACCACTGCTGTAGTTAATGAAAGCATGTCTATTGAAGAGAACCCTTCTGATATGGAACTCTCTGAGGATGCAGATCTTCAAGAGGCCTATAATAAATTTTGCAAAATTGCTGCAAAGGATGCTATGAATGTTGAACTTGGCCTGAAGAAAATTGATTCTCTTGAGCTTGAAAAGAAAATTTTGCTTGTTAAGTTATTTGATGCTAATGATCTTTTGAACCATGTGAAATCTAAGAACATGTTATTGCTTGATAAAGTTAAAACTTTGGAACATGATTTATCTGTTACTAGATCTGCTAGTTCTAAACTTGATTAAATGCTAAACATTCAAAAGTATCCTTCTGACAAATCTGGTTTAGGATATATTGAAAGCATCTCTATGTCTGTACTTACTTCCACGAACTTTGTTCCTTCATCTTCTTCTAAAGCTTCCGTGAGTGAGGGTGTGATTGAAACTATCAAACCTTCTGTGAGTGAGATTGTCAAATCTATAGAAGTTTCACCTCCTAGAAAGATTAGGGTTGATCTGATTGAGTCTAAACCTAAAGAGTCTACCCTTTCTAAGGATAAGATGCATGGTAAACTTGCTTGGGTTTGTCATTTTTGTGGAAAGTCTGGACACATTCGTCTTAACTGTTACAAGCTTCAAACTGCTAAGAGAGCAAACCAACCAAAAGTATCTGTGCCTCAAGCACAAGATCCTATGGCACTCATTGGTAAATTGGTAAAGGCATTAAACCTTTATTCCAATCCTGGAGTTGGAAATTACTCGAATGTGAATAGGAACTCCAATGCTCGTGGTGCATCTAAAAGGTTTTGGAAGTAAAAAACTCGACCTAATTGAGTCGTTCTGACATGGTCCTTGTGCTTCATTGCTATTCTCTTTTATGACCATTGTTCTTTGGTTTTTGTGTTTTTTGTTTCTAGGATTTGCATTGCATAACATTCATGCATTTCATTCTAGGATTTATTTGTTTTCTCTTTTTATTAAAAAAAAAAAAAAAAGGAGAAAAGCAAATTGTGTTTGGCACTATTTTCTTGGTTTTTGAAAATAAGGTTGGTCAATCTATTTACTCATAACATGTCTTGTGTACCTTATTTAGTTTTGATGAGCTTATTTATTGCACTTTACTAGTTGAAACTTTGTAGTGCATATTCTGTAGGAAAGATGTTTATGGTATTTATCACCTTGTCTTAATCTTGAAGTCACATGTTATTTGACTATCGGACTTGATCCTTTTGAGAAAGGCATAAATAACCATCTCACCACTGTTCACTAGCCAATCATGAACACCTTAGTGCATATCATAAGATTTTGTACTCGAGAAAGTGTAGTACATGCACAAAAAGAACATAAGGTGTAACCTCGATCAATTGCTTAATGCTTAAAATTGGTATGTACTATTAGGCTTGATGCCAAACTCACATAATTAAACTGGTGTATACTATTAGGCTTAATGCCAATTCACATAATTATGAGGCAAAATTCAGGAAACTTACATGATTGCAAGTTTATGTTCTAAGAGATGTGGGAGGTATATGATGTAATTATTTAGGTAATAGTCTCTTTTGAATTCTATGTGATGGATTTTGTGGATTTTGTGATTAATTGCTATTCACATATCATCTCACATGTATCTCAAACTTTTACGAGTTTGCACACACTACACAAGTTACTCTTTGCTAAACACTGTACATGTTATTGTGTGTTTCTGGTCTGACTAACAAAGTTTGAAAATATCTTGAGTATTATGCAAAACATTCTTTCTACTTGAAAATTAAAGGGAGATTGATTGAAATTTTCTTTAGAAAACTGGGATTAAAACTTGGGTTTTTGAAAAAGCATTTCATCTTATACTCATGCATTTTATTCTTCATATTTTAATGCTTTGAGGAGTTGTGCCCAATATGTGTATATTCTTTTTCAAAACTGTGTTTTTCTCAAAAAATTTTGTAAGCCTCTGCCTGTTTCGATCGATCCATTCTGTTTTTCGATCGATCGAAAATGTGCTTAAATTCTTTTTAAAAGTCTCGGATTGTTCCAATCAATCGAATGTAATTTTTGATCGATCGAATATCGTGAATCAGGTTTTTTAAAATACTGTTCTTGACTTTTTCAAAGTCACTTTTTCAAAACTTTTCAAACCTTTTTTCTCTTTCTCCGACTCGGCAAGGCTCCACAGCGATTTTTTTGTTGTTTTCTTCCAAATTTTTTTGCAAGGTTTCTCTCTTCTAAAGCTGGTATGTCCATATTACCCTTCCTTTTGATGTTATTTTCTCATTTCATGCATTTTAATTTGGGATTTTCGAACTATACATAATTTGGGGTTTTTGATGAATCAAGCCTTATTTTATGAAATTGATCAATGGGTTTTGTTGGTATATGGGTATATTCATGATCTATAATGGTTAATTTGATCAATTTTGTGATTTGTGAAAAATTGAAAATTCTAGGGCTTGAAATTGATCCGATTTTTGGATTTTGTTCAATTGGGTTCAATTGATAAAATTGGCTTGTTGTTTTGATAAAATTGGTCATTCTAATATGTTTTCAACACTGTGTGATAATCAATTTATCAATTTGTTTCAAAACATTCAAGTGGGTTTTCAAATTTTTTTAGGGGTTTTGTTAGAAATCCTATGCTCAAGCCAATTTGGTAAAATTGAACTTAATTTGAACTTTGTTTACTGCATTAGTACATGCATCATGACATTGTACTTGTTCATGCATCATATAAATTTTTGTTCTATATTTTTTTTTATGCTAACTTGCAGTCTGCCCTTGGTTTTCTTTTTTATTTTGTTCTTTTGGTTTTCTCTGATGTCTTTGTCGTTTCTTTAGCATCATGCCTAGGAAGACTAGGGCTCATAGGTATGTTCCCTCACCTTCTCCTCCCCCACCTTCTTTTGACCGTGAGAAGTTTCCGAGTGAGAAAAACTAAGAGATTTTTGAAAAGCTGAGCCTTAAGAGAAAGATTTGGGCTAAGTGTTCTGTTCTTTTAGATGAGTTTGATCCTGCCATTAAGGCAAATTTTGAGCATCGGGGCTGGTTACCTTTGCTGGATGTTTCTGATCCTCCTCCTCCAGCTACCTTGATTAAAGAGTTCTTTTCGAACATCTCTATCCGCGTCTATGATTCCAACACTTTAGTAAAGAGTTGGATACGAGGCGTAGAGTACACCATTACTCCTACTGTAGTGGCTGATGCTCTAGGGGTACCTGTGGTCCAGCACCCTATCTATCCTTATGATGTGTCTTCTCCTTTGAGTGATGTTATGTCATACATCACTGGGTCTTCTATCCAGTGGGGTTCTGATCCTAGGATTATCACTGCTGAGCCATTTAAGTTGCATTATCTTTTCTTTAGGATAGCCTGTCACTCTATCTGGCCCATTTCTCATCTTCACACCATTCCTCTTGAGCGATGTGTGTTTTTGTACGCTCTTGTTACTGATACTCCTATTAGTTTTTCTCATTTGTTTCTTCATTTTTTAAACGATGTTTATAGGAGTTCATCTTCTTCTCATACCTTTGTTCATCCTATTTTCATTAATAGGATTTTGCTTTATCTTGATCTTAGTGATTTTCCTTTTTTTGAACCTGTTCATGTTATTGCTCCTATAGGTGTGTCTTTTCTTCGTCAGAAGGTTGCTCATCTTCTAGCTGGCTCTAAACACCCTAGGTCTGAACCTTTTGGTAGCGCACCTCCTCCTTCTTCTTCTACAGGTCCTGCTGGTGAGGATGTTCCTGATCTTGATGGTGATGCTGCTGCTGTTGATGTTCCTCCACCTCCTTCGGATGACTTTGATATTCGCCGTACATTGGAGACTGTTATAACTGTTCAGGCGGCTCATAGTCAGATTTTGGTAGACTTGCTTGACGAGATTCGTGCTCTGCGAGCCAACTTAGCACATCTACGTTCACCCTCACTACCTCCTTTTGATGATGGCGTGTGATTGTCCTTTGGCATTCCGTCACAAAAAGAGGGAGTAGAGTTTTGACACTGTAAAGGAGTTTTTGTAATTAGGGGGAGTTTATTTTTGTTTTGCGGAGTATATTAGATTGTATCTAGGTGCTTCACTTTGTATATCATTTTTGGGGCTATTCATGTTAGGGGAAGTTACATTGTTTTTGTTATACATGATTGATATACATGATTCTTGTTTCTTGTGATTCACTGCTTATTGATTTATATTTATGAGTTATTCATTGATATATGTCTTTATTATGTGTTGTGTGAAACATACAAGAATGTTATACCTGTTGATTAAATGTTTTCTGTCACATATATGTTTATGCATTTGTTGAGTATTTCAGGAATATACGGGTTGATTCAATTGAGCTGATGTCTACACTTGCAACTGATGGATAGTAGTTAGGATTGAATTTGAGTTTATGAGCATTATTTTTGTAAAGGGCTTTTCTTTATAAACTTTGAGTTTTTAATTTGTGTTTTGTCATGGATTGCTAAAGGAGGAGTTTGTTAGGTTCTAAAGACTTAGGATTCATGTATTTAGAACTCTAATGTGTAATGTTGGCAAACCATGATCAAAACAAGATTTTTAGTCTGGTTTAGGCTTGCTCAAAGTTGTGTAATTCATGTAAAGTTAGAATCAAGTGGCTGCAGATGCATTAGTGCATTTCGGCCTGGCTCGATCAATCGAAAGTTAGACCCGATCGATCGAATCTCAGGCAGAATATTTTTTTGCAAAATTTTTCAACTCAGCCCTATCTCATTAAACTTTTTGGGTTTTCTAATTTTACCCTAGGTATAAAAGGCAAAACCCTAGCCACATTTTCTAGAGTTGTTCTGAGTGTATTGTTGCTCATACTTTGCGGTTTGTGTGAATCTCTTATGAGATCCTTGAGGAGCTTTCCTTCACATAAACTTAGGGTTTTCTAAGTAGAGATTACTTCAACACCTTGATGATCAACTCAGTTGCTGCCATTGGAACTTAAAAAATAATAAGCGTGGGTGCTTGTACTTGGTAGAGAATCCAAGAAAGAAGGAGTCCGTGGATTCGAAGTTTGTACGTGGTCGTGTCAGTAAGTTCTATTGGTGGGTAGCATTAGGAAATCAAGCGGGGAGCTTGTAAGTCCTTTTGTATGAACTTCGATTCTTTCGCATGGTGGATTCAGGTTTACCTTGAGGATAGCTAGGTCAAATCCTCCCCAGGATTTTACCGTGTGGTTTCCTGGGTCATCATATTATTGTGTTATTTACTTTTCCGCTGCTTTATATTCTTGATATGATTGTATGTTTGTGATAACCTAGAATTGCATAAATTGACTAAGTTAATCACTTGGCTAATTAACTAGGTTAATTTGGTTGATTTAAGGGATCTAAAACCGTTCAGTATTTAGTCTTTATTCAAACATCTTGATTTTGATGTCACATATTTTGATTGTAAGGACTAAAAAATTCTAGAAGAAAAGCATAAAAGCCGTGCTCGGTAAGGTGTAGCACTTACACAACAAAATAAAATGAGGTGTTATTTTAAAAATAAAAAATAAAAAGGTTGTAATAAGGGTATTTTCTTTCCTATCTCCTATATGCCCAAGCAGGATATCCTTGATTGTGCTCAAAAAGAAAAATAAGGACAAATAAAAAAATAAAAACCAAAAGCAAAAAGTGCCAAAATATTTTTACATGATTGCAAGCGTGTTTTCTAGGAAATGTGAGAGTTATATAATATAACTTTTTATGTGATAGTCACTTTCAAACCAATGTGATTGATAACGTAGAACATTTGCTTAAATTGTAACTACATATCACCTATTTTGTTTTTTGTACACTTACTAGTTGCACTCACTACACACAAATCTTTGCTAAATCTTATACATGAGACTATGTGTATTGTCTAATCTAGCCATCTTTAATTGCAAAAAATCTGTTGTGCAAATGCTTTTTTTTTTTTTTTTTGAGTGGAAATTTTGAAGAAAAATGAAATTTTCATGTTTTAGAAGTTTAAATTTTGTGATTTTAACTTCTTGATTGGTTTCGATATTTGCGTCTGCATGGCATCATGTTTTTAAAACTTTTCTGGATCATGTGCATACGCATTGAGTCTCAAAAACTGCTCTTAAAGTTTTTTTTCCCGCATAAAATTTCAAGATTTTTAAAGTTTTAGAATTTACACTATTCGACCAATTGAAAATCTCCCACGACCAATCGAAACTATGAGCTTTTGTATTCAAAATTCTCTGCTTGACTCAATCAATGCTTGATCGATGTTCGACCAATCGAAACTAGAGAATTTTCAATTTTTAGGTTCCTAACCGATTAGTCTTTTCATGCATCATTTGTGATTGGATTCACATGCATTGCCCATATAGATAGGACATGCATTCCATTGTTTCCTTTATCTATCTTGCATTTTTGCAATCATATCTCTCATAGTTTGGTTTTACACATAACACGCATACATTTTGCTAAATTGGGTACTTAACTTGATCTAAAAATTGATTAATTAATTTTTGAGTTCTGTACATTTTAGCATATGCTATTTTTCTTGATGTGTGAACTGTTAAAAATTGGGAATATTTTTTTGAGAGATATGGTGGATAATAAATGTGCAAATATTTTCTCTACTCTTGAGGTTGATTTGAATTCAAAATACCTTGACATGTGAAAACACATTGCATGCCGAATTTTTATATCATAGAGATCTATATTGTATAGTCTTAACTAGTTGTGCTTGGAAGGTTTACATGTATCTGTATATGGGTCACATAGTGTCAAGTTTGCATATATTGAAAGAGAGAATATTTGTATTCATGTGTATCCTTTTCTCTCTTTTTTTTGGTTTGATGTGTGTTTCTTTATTTTTCCCTTACCTCCTAAATTTTCCTCAAAATTATTTTTCCCAAAACTTGTTTTGTTTTTCCTATTTTTATAAGGGGAGGAAGTTGTTTTTAAAACCTATGTTGTTCATATGGGGAGTTGTTCTTCATAAGGGGAGTTGCCTCTATTTTCTTCATAAAGGGGAGTTGTCTCTATTTTCTATAGAGCTGAATTGTTTTGTATTCCCTTGATTCCCTATTTTCTCTTATCCTCTGTTGTGTATGTTTAATGTCTACTCTTTATTTGAGTTGTCTTTGTTAATACGTGACAAAAAAGGAGAGAAATAAATGAAATTTGGAAAAGGTTTCTAACTATTTTTATTTGGGGGGAGATGAAATTATTTTTGAAAGGGAGAGAAAATAATTTTTTTTTTTTTAATGTATCTAACTCAAGGGGAGAGTTATTTTACATATTTGTTATCTTTGTAATTCATTTTGTTTATTTGTCTTTATTTCCACACATGCATTGATGTGCTTTTTTGAGTGTTTCAGGAAAGACATACACATTCCGATCAAGATCTTCTACCTCTTATTGCAACTTTTGGGTTAGAAGTATTAGATTGGAATTTGTGATGTATTTGGATATTTTGTTGTAATTGGGTTGTTCTTTTATTTAAGAATTTCATTTTGTATGTAAGTTTTGTCACGGATTGCCAAATGAGAAAATTGTTAGGTTCTAAAAGTTTAGAACAATTAGCAAATTGTGAGCACAAACTTGTCTAGATATAGATCATAGAGTTTATAAGGTATATTAAACAATGCTCAAGGTACTGCAAGTTTGAATACAAGAAAAAGGAAGCTACAAGTTCATGAATTTGAAACATGCCAGGTTCAACCGATCAGGAAGAATGCTCAACCGATCGAGAGACGGATCTACAGAATTTTATTTAAGCCCATCAGCTCATTAAGCCCATTAAGTTATTAGCATTTCAAATCTAAATGAAACCCTAAGGTACTTTTTAAAGTGGTTTTTAGAGAGAGAAGAGTGCTTCTTGTGCCTCCATTTGTAAATCTAGGGTTTCTATATCCAAAACTCCCTAAAATTTTCTACTAGCAATATTCTTTGAAGAAACTGAAGATCCAGTATTGTAGAAGTTGCTGTCATCACTAGTCATCAAATGTGCTAGAGATTTAAACCTTCAAGGTGGTTTTAGAGTCACAAACTGGAGAGTTTGTGTTAATAATTTTGTTTATTTTTAGACCCCTTAAAACACAATTGGGTTATGTGAGAGACCGTGCCCCTGGCCCGTTTTTATGATATGTTGGGTCAAACCCACGTGATGGGTGGAGTCGTGTTATTGCCTCTCAAAATGGAGGTTCAACTAGTTATATTTTCCCCTTTAGATTAAGGGTTTTACAATGGAGTCGCCACTTATTTAATTATTGAAAAAATAAGAAAACCATAATTGAAAAATTCCTCATTTTATTAATTTGAAATTGAATTTACATTGAACATATATAGAAAATTACATGGCTTTGGTCCTAGATACAATCTAAGATAAAGTACATGGCTTTATTTCCTAGTTACAATCTAGAAATTGAAAATTACAAGGATAAGCATTTAATCTACTAACCCTTGATCTAAGTTCGGAGGCTATGTTACAAGGTGGGAAGGTGTTAGGCACCCACCTTGCCCGGTGAAACCGGTCTTCTAGACTATGGTGGCCAACAATCATGTCACATCATCCAATATGTTATCAATCAATTTGCATGTAGAATTTGAAGTGTGTGCATGTGATAAACCCTAATTCAATTTATTAGGCATTGCATTTGGAATAAGAAATAAATTCTAGTGAATGTGTGTGTATGGTGAGATCCTAGATTCAAGGACTTGAAAGAATTATTAAACAAACATGTTTTTTATATTTTTGATGTCGATTTAAGATTAAAACTAGTGATATGCATGAACATGTGATGAACAACCAAGAGCATGTGAAGAACATATAAGAACAATTAAGAACATTCAAACATATTCGAGGGAATTTAAATAGTTACTATCATGCTTTAATCTTAAACCCTCATCATGGCAACACAATAAACAAGTTAAGGAAAAAGATTATACCTTCATGCAAGATCCATACGGTGGAGGAGGAGACTCTTGGTGGAGGAAAAGAAGAGTTAGGAGAGGAAGAGTGAGTCTCACTCAATACCTTGAGTCTCACGAAGATCAAGATATGATAAGACTACTCAACTTCACTAGAACTCAAGAGAGGAGAAGAGAGGGGGTTTTTTGGTGTCTTGGAATGAAGGAAGGGGAGGGTTTATATAGTGGTAGTGGCGGAAATATGAATGGAATGCCATTTAATTAGGGTTGACAAGGATTATGAACCTAGACCTCATTTTAGCCTTGGGGAAAATCTGGTGCATTAAATGGAGAGATTGGTGGGAGTGGGGTGCAAGCCAAAATTTGGTTTTCCCGTAGCTGCTGTAACAGCTTGTAGAGCCAACTTCGAAAAATCATATCTGACCCAATTCTGATCGGAATTGTCTCGTTCTTGTACTCAAATTGAAGCCACGGATGTCTAGTTTCTAGGAAAATTAACGTCATTTACAGATTCAAAATATTATGAGAGATATTGATGAAATGGTGTGCAGAAGTCATTTGTTAGAAAATAGTTTCAGCACAATTAACATTAATAGGTCCCAAATTAGCTCCCAATTAACATTAAATGGCTCCAATCACTCCCATTTAAAAATTAATTGGTTCCAAATTTACTCTAATTAAAAGATAATTACACAAATTACTCATTGAATAATTAATGGTTAACTATCTAATTAATTAGGTATATGCAACCTTACCATAAAATGTAGTCCTAACCAATCAAATTATGACACATCATTGATCTCAAATTGATCACTCCTATAACCAATTGAAATCAATTGTTCATAATCATATATAGCCGGACTCAATTTGTGATAGTACATCTTAGCCATTAAAACTTGATTTGATGATAACTTTCAATCTGGTGGTCCGATTAGGGCTTATGACCAGTCGATTTGATCGTTACAACATCAAGATCATTTTGGTGAAATGAATCCAAGGATCTAAGGGCTAGAATCAAGATGCATATTTCCAAGGCAAAATTACCCTTTTACCCTCCATGCGTGGTTAAATACGGGTTGCAAAATGGGGTGTCAACAGGTTAACCTAGTTAACAAGCTAAGTTATTACTTAGTCCAAATTCTAGATCTAGATTAACACAATCATATAATCATATCAATGCAAAGTGCAGAATATAAAGAACACAAAGATATAATCACCTAGGAAAACCAAACCGGTAAAAAACCTAGAGAAGATTTAACCTAGCTATCTTCAAGGTAAACTGAATCTACTATGAAAGAATCGAAGTTTTACAATAACAACTTAGACCGCTAACATCCTATTGCTACCTCATGTAGAAAATTTACTGACATGACCACATGTAAACTCTGAGACCACGAACTCCTTCTTTCTTGGATTTTCCAACAAGTACAAGCACTCCCACTTGCATATCTTTTAGCTCTTTAGTGCAGCAATTGAATGATCATCAAACTCTCAATGAAATCTTCTTCTTGATAATCCTAAGCATGTGTGAAGGTAACCACCTCTCAATTCTCACAAGAAATTCCCACACACAGCAAATAGAGCAACCTCTAAAACGTGGTTAGGGTTTGCCTTTTATACCTAGGGCAAAACATAAAACCCTACATGTCATATAGACTTAGGGCTGAGTTGAAAATTCTGTAGAAAATACAATCTGCACAACTTTCGATCGATCAAGTAAGTTAGAATTGCACACTCAATTCTACAGTTAACTCGATTCCAACTTTACATAAAAGATATACTTTGAGCAAGTCTAAAACAAGACTAACAACCTGTTTTGATCATGATTTGCCAACAATACAAATTAGAGTTCTAATACATTAGTTCCTAAGTACTTAGAACCTAACAAATTTAAATCTTTAAGTGGAGCTCTTAGAGTCACAAACAGGGATGTTTGTGCGCAACAAATTCAGATAGAAGAATCTATGGATTCAGAGCTGCGTATAGTCACGTGAGTAAGTACTATAAGAGGTAGCATTAGATTTAAGGGAAAATCTACTGTAAACACTTTCATTCTATTTAATGAATTTGTGGTCTTTTAGATTGTTTAAATTAAATCCTTACCAGGTTTTACCTTGAAACTGGATAGTTTCATTAGTTTTTTTGAGTCATCATATCGCTTGTCTTATTTAATTTTCCATTATATGTGATATGATTATTTGTATTTAACCGAGATCTGAACAATAAACCTAAGTAACAACTTGATTTATTAATTAGGTTAAACAATCTAAGTGTTCAAGGGTCTAAATAAACAAACAGAAGAGTTAGACGAAAATTAGACAATTTTCTACCAACTCTATTGTACTCCCCCACCTTCTTTCCTCAATCCAAATAGGCTATATATAAAGGAAATGACACTCTTCTTCCTTGAGATTTGAGAAAATCAACTCATTTGTCTTTCCATTAATATCAACAACAGAAAATATATTCTATATATATATATATATATTCCAGATTAATTACAACAATAGAATATATATTCTAGATTTTTTTTTATTAAAAAAAATCCCTTAACCAAACTCTAATATGGTTTTTATTTTATTTTTTTGTTAAATATTTTTCCTTGTCACAAAACCTTGGTTAGGGTTTGGTCAAGGAATCTTTTCAAAATTTAGAATATTCTTTTACGATTATTAAATAATGAATAATGTGTTGATTTTCTCAAACCCTAAGGGAATGGGGTGTCATTTCTCTTTAAGGTTTGAGGTGGAGTGTCATGCATTGTCCCAAACCTAATGAGTAGTTTGTGTAATTATTGTTTTGCTCTATGTCTTATGCAATAAAATTTGTACTATTCCTAGCTAGATCATNGTCTCTGAAAGTTGAAAAAGTTAATAGCTTAAGAGTCTTTTTGTGACAGTATCGAAAGCAACGTGTTAAGATATCATTTTAATACAAATTTTAGAGAACCAATTTTAACTAAATTAATAACTTATTATTCGATTCTGATTATACCCGATATGGGACTCACTTAATCACCCTATTAAATCGTCCACATGTAAATATTCTATCTCTAATAAACTTTTCATACATGAGAAGTTGGACACAAACAAATGTTAATATAAGCCGCCCACCCTTTCTTTTTAGTTCTGTTCCTTTTTTTTAGTAGTATACTATATTTTATCACACTTTAAGGAATCTTCCCACTTGAAAGGATCCTCATTTGCTTGATTAATTTTGACACTCAACTACTCCATTTCAAAAGGGACTTTTAGGCTCTAAAACCCTTCTATAAATACCTATACACCACAACAGAAGAGGTATAACTCTCTCACTCTCCCACTCTACTCTCAATTGGCTTAGTACGAAATATATCTCTTTATTATGGCAAACACTAAGCTCAATGTTGTTTGTGCTTTCCTTCTTGTTTTGGTATTGTATCATGGAATTTTAGATGTTGAGGGAAGGCATTTGAAGTCTGATCAGGCGGCGTGCAACAAATGCTCCATGCACGTGAACACATTGACTGCAGCGAAGGTAGGTGATCACACTAACCAATCAGAGCAGACAAGTAAGATGGAACATGTCGATGACTTTCGACCCACAGAACCAGGTCATAGTCCTGGCGTTGGTCACTCCATCAACAGTTGAACTTCATTAGTTTTCTCAATTAATCAGTTTAGTTTGTTGTACGTTCAATTCGATCCATTTGTGCTTCTTCAGTGTAGTGTATATAAAGTTGTTCCTAACACCCCCCCCCCCTTTCTCTCTCTCTCTCTCTCTCTCTCACATTAGCACAGCTAGCAATGGTATGAATTAATTAAAAACCAATTAGAAAACGCCCTCTATTTCAAAATAGCTAGCAGCTAGCTTAAGCAGCGACATACAAAGAGTTGATGACAAGGATTTAATAGAGCCTTTTATGCATGATCAAAAGGTCGAGAGGCATAAAAGTCCATGCAAGTAATTTACAAAAATGTTCACCTATTTACTTCATCCCATGCACTGACGTTCTAGAGGAAAAATGTTTAATAAATCTCACCTTTCTGATGATAGCACAGATCAAATTTTAGTAGCTTGAATTTTTGAAGGATTCAAAACCAATAAATAATAAAATGAATGTTTACTTTACGGATGAAACTATTAGTCTAACAATAACAACTACAACTGGAGATTCAAACCACTGACATACCCCTGGTTTTATATTCTAAAGTAAAAGTATATGAACAGTTCACTTTATTATCTAGCTGCTAGCAGACATTTGTAGGAAGAGAGAAGAAGCCCAAAACTATGGCATCCCCATAGCTCCGAATACATATATGCAGCGGTGCTGGTCCACCAATGCTGGAAATAAAGGCCCTGTTGTTATATTTATCAATGCAAATGGGTCTAGGTCAGATTAATCAAGTTCAAATAAAAAACGGTTCATCTTAAAGGGGTTGTGAGCAAGTCAAGTCGATCTGATTACGAGTCAGATAATCAGATTGCATGTTGACTCATATTTTTTCACATAAAAAATTTTTTAGAATAAAAAAACTAAATAATAAAAATAACAAAATCCTCAAAAATAAAATTTAAATAATACATGATTCTTAAGCTTTACACAATTAAAAGCTCATTAATGATATTATCACTATAAAAATTTGGTGATTTTTCGTTAAGTGCTCCAAAACAACGTAGTTTTTTTTTTCTTTTTTTTTTTAAATACATTTTAAAAAATCCATAAATTAAAAAAAAAAAAAATAGAATAGTAAATGTCCAAAACTCTGATAGCATTCTCGAGCAACTGGAGCACATTCCTTCAACTCTGCTCTCGAATACAAAGTTTTTTCTGTTTAGAGACAATGAAAGAGATCAATGTTGGTTCACTCATTATAGATGAGACTAGAAATGCAAGGAACTTATGAGTTTTATTGCAAAAATTTGGAATTTAGACCAATGCTCTAAGCTTTTATACCAAATGATGTGAAGATGTTTCAATCAGAGTTTCTTGATACTCTAAAAATTTATATTGTGGGCTCATTTCTTTTAATCTTGTTGCCCCATGGTCTAGAAAGAAAACTTTCTAGTGACTGTTATTTGATTTAACATAGTCATTACTTTTGAATGGTTAACATCGTGTTACCTTTACATGATTAAGCATTTGGAGTGATCTACTAGCTTATCTAATTGGATTTATATTAATAATAAACTGTTAAAAATAGATTGGATTGCAAGTAAGACAGGTTGACTTGACCCCAAAAAAATGGGTTGAGTACAGGTCAACTAGTTTTTATTCCAAGTAAAAAAATTCTTTGGTTCAGATTAGGTATTTTTCTTTGAGTTACAGGGTCTAGATCCAATTTTGCTATGTCTAACCCCTACTATTAACCCAGCCAAACCACTTTCCTAGAAAACAAACAAAGCCCAATACAATTATCAAATTTTGAAGCTTCAAAATAAAATCATTTAGATATCTATTATCCAACACTGAATTTTAAATAATAATAAAACACTTTGTTAGGGTTTTAGTATTAGCTCATTCTATGACAATTTCTATTTAATTCAATTTAAAATTATTGGTGTATTTTTTCCTTTGTAAGAGAGGAATTAATTCTATACTTGAAGCAGCTTGAAGAAGGCATTTATGTGCAAGCTTGACTGTCCGATTGATTGAGATGCCAATTTTGATTGTTCCTCAATTGATTCTCAATTAATGCTTGACGTACCAATCGAAATTCGCATACTCTGTTTTTCAAGAATCTGTTTATAGTTAGATTTTATTATTTATTTTAACTCTACTTAAAACACCTTTATGAAGCCTATCCAAGAGGTTGAAGAGGTAGAAACTCAGTTTCATTCAAAGAAAAAATTCAGCCTCCTTCCCGTGAGCTCCCATGAGAACTTTAATTTGGTTTACTTATCAATGTGTGATTCAAAAGCTTGAAACCACAAAGCCTTCATCTTAGTGAATTCATTGGAGATCAAACCTTCAAGAGTGTGCCTTGGAGTAGGCCAAATGTTCTAATTCGTTGACATGGACAGGTTGCTCATGAAGGGATCCATATACGAGAAGTTTAGAGTTTTAAAGTTATTATGGGCCGCAAGAGTGAGTTTATGAACAAGGTCATAGAGTATATGTAACAAGTGTTTTGTTCTAGATTGTAAACTCTTTTTCATTTGATGGATTTTCTTAATTGGGATATGTTACCACTTACCCCTTCACTTGAATTTCTTTTGGAAACATTCTCCATTTGTTTTTCTCTTTGTCATCATATTGTTGTTTTGTATTTTTATTGTCTTAGTTGCTTTGTTTATAGATTTGGTGACTTGCTGTTTTTATGGTTATAATTGTGATCACATAATTTAATTAATTGAATATTATGTCAAAAATCCACTAGATGATAAATAATGAGTACTTCTGAACCGGAGTTTTTATATATTTTTCACACTTTGTTTAAAAACTTGTGAATTTAATGGAATTTATTAACGTGAGGTTATTTTCCCACAAACTAATGAGATTATTTTCCATTTGATTTAGTGTCAACTAGTTTATATTAGTCATATATATGAGAAGAAATATTACATTCTTCTCTCTCTCTCTCTCTCTCTCTATATATATATATATAGAGGTAGGAAATTTTTAATTTTTAGGAAAGAAATTATTAAAAGAAACCAAAGGATAATATAAACGGCTAGTTTTTACCTTTTAGTGATGGACAACACTACAACACCTATTAATATAACATATTAGGAACACCACTTGACCTAAAGGAGTAAGCAAATAAGTTTGAGCACAACTATGTTATATTAAGTACTTACTCTTTTCATTATCATTCAATATGAGATTTCACTACGCAGCTAACCATGCTATTTACAAGTGAATATTCCAATAGCTGGTGTATTCAACATTGTTTATGTGTGAATATTGCAAAATTCAAGAGTGTATTTAAGAGTTGTAGATATATTTTTTTCCTGTATTTTCTTTGTGCACTTGAAAACAAATATACCTTCTAAGTGCATATTAGTTTACTGATGTTAGGACATATGTGAGACTTGTTAGAAATATCTGTTATGTAAATTAGCTAATTCTTCGAAAAAAACGCACTTTACTTGCAATTTGGTAGATCTAGAATAGGTTTAGTACTTTAAGGAACAAGAGTTCAAGTTTAATATTGAAGTCATGTAAATCTGTCTAAGAAACAAGTGAAGAAGTGTTGTTCATTAAAACTCGACATATAGCTCGACAGATCATATCTATCAAGGTTTAATGCTGATACTCAATAGCAGCTCAATGAAAGCTGTATCTATCGAGAATTACGAAATTCAGATTTTCAGATCTGATTTCACGCATATCCATATGTATTTATGTAGGGTTTCTTTTCTCACAGCCCTAAACATATATAAGGATTATTTTAAGAGCCGTCAAAGGTAATGCAAAGTTATGCAACTTGATGCAAAGTGATTATACATGCATATTGTAACCAGAGACAATTAGTCCTAGTTCATCTTCCTCTTTGTAGAAGTTATTGCGTCTTTGCACCAAGGGTTTTGTAACCAATGAGCTTCTTGATCTTCATTATTTTATGAATTGAAGAATTTTGCAACTAACATCTTTCTCAAGTTGGTGTGTTAGTACATATTGGGATCCGTGCATCATTGGTTAGTCACGTACTAGGAGCCGTGCATTAAAATAAAATATTGCTACTACATTACAAGTCCAATTGGATATTGGGATAAGGGTTCAACTGTAGGTTGGTATTAGATACTAAGAGTCCTTTTACTTGTAATCGCTTGTTTTGATAATAGTGGATTCTCGGAAGTGGTGACTTTAAATTTACCCGGTGGGGTTTTGCCTTGGTGGTTTTCCCCATTCGTAAACAAATCACCTATGTCAAATTTATTTTCCACTGCATTTAACTTAGTTAGTAATTTGTTTATGCTACCATGCTTATTGTATATAATTGAATCTAATTAGTTAATTTGGCTAATTAATTGATAAATTTACCAAAGGGGTCAATATGTTCTTTGCCTATCAACTGATAATGATACTCTATAACAAGTACATTAAACTCCAGTAGAGGAACTGATTAGCAGCAACCAAAAGAGAGCTAGAGCATCGATTTAAACTCTGTACGAGAGAGAGAGCCAACATGCAATTTAGAATCGCACTCCAAACGTTGACTGGAAATGCAAGGAAAAAGAGTTGGGTTGACGACAATAGGCTATTGAAAAGGTAGATACTTTAAAATCAAAAAAAGTTTATGCCGACATGAATAATATTAATATTCTTTTCGGTGCCTACCATACAATTTAACTTACTCCACAAAATAAAATTTTTAAAAGTGTGATGTAATGAAAGTCGGCCATTCAGACAAATTTTAACCAAATTTTTGTGTGCATATAACGTGTTAGTGTGCCTCAAAACCCCCTGTTAAGTGTAGGTTTGGATTTAACTTGAACTTATTTACTTAGTTTTTAATTTTTATGTATAGTTTTTAAACTTTATTTTTATTTTATTTTATCAAATTATAAGTACACTTTATGACATTTTCAACAAAAAAAATTTAGCAAAAAACTATATAAGTTGCACTAAAACGGACTCTAAGTAGGGTACTACTACTCGTCAAGATTCTTGAAAATTAAACTAATGCTAGCTTTTCTACTAGCATTACTCAAATAGTCAAATTGTAATACAAGTTGTAAACTTGTAATCATGAACACTAATAAGAATTCAAAACCCGAAATATGCTTGTATGGCCCCACATGCACTTATGAATAGTGGTCGTTAGGTTAGTTTAAGGCTTTAGCTGAAAGCAAAAATTTGCACATTCAACCCCACTTTGATTTTCCAGAATTTTTAACTGACGAGACAAAAGACACTTTGAATACTATATATATTCTTATTATAATTAATGCTTAAAGAAGTACTTTGGTAGGTTTCTTAAAGGGCTTGCCCTTCTTTTTTTCAATATTTCTATTTATAGATTCAAACCCGAAATATGCTTGTTTGGCCCCACATGCACTTATGAATAGTGGTCGTTAAGTTAGTTTAAGGCTTTAGCTGAATGCAAAAATTTGCACATTAAACCCCACTTTGATTTTCCAGAATTTTTAACTGACGAGACAATAGACATTTTGAATACTATATATATTCTTATTATAATTAATGCTTAAAGAAGTACTTCGGTAGGTTTCTTAAAGGGCTTGCCCTTCTTTTTTTCAATATTTCTATTTATAGAGTTCTGGTCTCACACGGAGACAAAGCCTTGTGGGTGGGTCCAACTCTATATGTATATAAAATTCGCAAGTTGATGCATGCGCTTTGTAGTTTGTGCCTCTTTGTGATTCTATTCTTTTGTCTTTTAAAAGTTCTTGGAGAAGTTGGCCTTGACCTTTTGAACAGAAAGTGTCCATCGAATTCATGCGACCTTCATGACCTTTTGAACAGAAAGTGTCCTACGAATTCTGTGGTTGATCCAGTCGTGCACTATCTCAAATGTTATAAGTAAGATATAAAAAATCAATGATATTTTTGGTAGGATTGTTTTCTTTTTTTTTTTTTTTTTTTTTTTTTTTTTGGGGGTGTGGTGGTGGTGGTGGGGGGAGGTTAAGCTCACCACTCTATTATATTCTGTCGAAGCATTGAGTGTCTTTTACATGGTCATTATATGTAGTAGCATAATGTATGTTGCTTAACTTGGGTGCTCAAATTCAACAAATTTAGTGACAAAAACATTCACAAATTTTATACCACAATTAAACTAGTGTTAATAATAGGCCCATATGAAAGTAATTTACTCTAATCATAACTTATCACATTTATAAATTATAAAAAATTTCTAAATAACTAATATTACTCAAGGACATTAAAACTTTTGTCTCAGTATAAATATTTATACAACACTTTAGAATTATAATATTGATGTACTTCATACTCTCACTTAAGAGTGAGTCTCATTAATTAAATTTATTGTATGTTCTACTTTTCATATGAGGAGACGGAGTATGCCATTATTATACTCCTACCATGAGATAATGTATGATCATTAATTAATTTCCTTCTATTCTTATTTCAAGGGAATAATAACATCAATTGTTTTAGTACTCTCTTTATTTGGAAAAAATGTTAAAGTTGTTTCTAATTTTATTATGAAAAGTTTATAAATTTTCGTTATTGATAGGGCAAAAATGTATTAACCCCTTACAAATTAATTAATTACCTAAGTTAATTAATTAGATTCAATTACATGCAATAGCGTGATAGCACAAACAAATCACCAACTAAACTAAATGCAGCGGAAATTAAATTTGACACAAATGATTTGTTCACAAATGGGGAAACCCACTGAGGCAAAATCCCACCAAATGATTTTAAGGTCTCCACTCCTAAGAATTCACTATTATCAATCACAAGTGGTTACAAGTATAAAGAATCTTACCAAACCCTTTGGCCTATCCCAAAATATCAACCTAAAGTTGAACCCTTACCCCAATATCTAATTGGACTTGTATTGTAGCAACAATTTTTTCGTTCAATGCACAAATCCCAATACATGACTAACCAATGATGCACGGATCCCAGTACGTGGCTAACAAATCCTAGTACGTGACTAACTCCACAGCAACCCTTTGATTGATGTAGTTGATTTACAACAACTTCACATAAAAACACCAATAAGATCTTCAATGATGGTGTGAGAGACTTTGCTTGATTATAGAACCCCAAGGCATACAAGAAATGCAGTAAGATCTCTTTCTGCTATAGGGGGAGGCTAGGGTTTCAAAAAAAAAACCTTATGAAGTTTTCTAAGGTTAGGTTTTTCTTTTTCCACCTCTTTGTTTAAATAGGAGCTCAATGGGCTCTCCTATTTCAAATAGGTATACACAAATCTTGGGTTTTCCTAGTCTAATAACGATTGTACAAACCCATAAACAAATAGTCTTTTAGAATAAAAACGCTGCTAGCTATAGTCTGAATCCCATAAGCTCGATAGATCGAGACATGTGTTGAACTTTAATGAATCTCGACAGATCGAGCTTTTGTCAAAGAGGTATCGAGACTTGCAGATTGCACTTTTCTTAAGCAGTTCTTGAGTAATCTTCATGTCTTTAATGTAACCACTTGTAATGATCATCTTGAACCTACTTAGATTTTCCCAAATACAAGTAAAGTGAGTTTTGTCAAACGATATGCCAATTACATAAAAATATGTCCCTCACAGTTATAATAAATGTGATTAGCACTACATCAAAAACATAACTAATAAATTACTTAATTATTTTTGTTTTATTTTTCAGAAATCAATATATCAATTAATTTAAAAAACATATGAAATAAAATTTGTAGTAATCTTAGTATATCTCTTCTTTTTTTTTTTTCTTTTCTTTTCTAGCTTTCCAAACATAATGTTACAACCAACAAAGGTGCTAACAATATTTTAAACACACTCTAATAATTATGCAATCTGCTTGAGATCGTTGATCACACAATACTAGTGGATCGCAGGATTGTCCCTACTAATTCAAATCATACCAACAAAGATACAGATCGTTGATCACACAATAATGGAATAGGATTGTCCCTACTAATTCAAAGCATTTATACCAACATAGATTAGAAAAAGAATCTGGCCTAACCTCATCAAATCTTAAGTTAATGCCTGCATACTTGTTCTAGAAGATTATGAATTTATGATAAGACTACGTCATGTTAACTCAACATTTCTTACTTAACTATTGAACATAAAAAAAATAAAAAATAAATAAAAAGATAATAAAAATAAAAATAAAAATAAAAAACAGAACAAGTAAAAAAGTTGAAATAAAAACATAAAAATAGTAAAAATATTTTGTGAGTAGAGAGGGGATAATTGCACCCAATCCAAATTCACGTTATGAAACTTTTTTTTATCATCTATAAGACTATAACGCACATTGGGGGTTAGTCTTGATTAGTGCTTAAACACCTCGGTCACAGCTTCACGAGTCCTTCAGCTACGTTCTTTATGACTGAATAGGATTTTGATAATTGTACAAAACATCAGCTCAAGTAAATTAAGCAGAAAAATGTTGATGGGAGTTAATTATTTTCTTTTGTGTCGTTGGGTTTACTAAATCTAGATTCTTGACAAGGCAGTTCCAACTCAAATAGACGTTGGGAAGGACTGGGTTGTGCTTTTCTGCTAGGCAAATCACTAGGATATACGCCACTAGTTTAATATGTAAGTTTTACGGGACATTTTTACATACTGAGACTACTCTGCGAATGTGCTAAATTTGAAAGCTTTTGGCCCATATTCTTTTGGGCCTTTTTCAAGACAAGACTGAGTGAGCGCAAAAGCACTAGAGCTATAAAAAAATAAAAATAAATAAAAAAGCCCGAATGCTGTTTAAGTTTTTACATTCTGTCCTGGGCTGGCCCCAGAGTCCTCCCAGCCCATGGACACCCCTAGACTCCTTGAACAAAATTGTCTGACCAACCCAAGTTGTCTGTAAGAAAGAGTGCACTGCCTGCAGATCCGCAGAAATTACAATGCCAGTTAGGGGTTTCAAATTTTAACTCATAACAGTGAACCTATACCAAGAGGCTTGTACTTCAATTGGCATTGACAATAATAATGGGAAGGCTCGACTGCTTGAAAAAAAATTAATTGTAAAATAAATGAATAAATAAAAACTTTTTTTGCAAATGTAAAAGGACTTTTGCCTAGAGTGGCGTATGCCACCTCTATTCGCACACCATGATTTTCAAATTTGGACTGAATGTGAATATTTAAACCTCAAACGCCCCCCTTCCGCCAAAGACCTAGTACGCATGCCAACCATTGAGACTGGCCAGGATCCATTCATCAATCCTAAGGGTCCTCTAACTCTATATATAAAGCACTAGACGCTTAGAAAAAATATTATAGAAATTAAAAATCAAAGTTGTTGTCAGATTATAGTAAACCATCTTATTTTTTGGATGATTAATGGTTTCTAATCAATCATAAAATCATATAGTTGTGAGCACATATGCAAATAACCAAATATGCAATGCGACTATTACATAATATGGGGTTGAGCTGAGGTTTTCAACTCAGAATCCATTAGCTTCATTATATCTTTTTCTTTTTTAAATAGTTACAATATGCTACTAATTCTTCTTGATGATACTAAAAAATCAACAGTAAGCCACACGGTCCTCATACGCTCGAAACAATCTCTGCACAACACAAAGAGAAAACTCTAGGAAAGTACTGGTGTGGTACCGGCCGAAGATCCTCCAAAGGTTAAGTTAGAAAACCTTTCTACAACTCTAGAGTGCCAGAGCTGGGGTGAATTATGCATACCTGCTTTATAAGGGTCTTTGGGTTTTTATAGTAGTATAGAATCAAACTCTCATACTTGCGTAACAAGTCTTTTCCTTATAGGGAAGATCTCCATTAATGCGCATATACTCTAGAATCCTCCTTGTGTTAGAATTCTATTCATATTGGGACTCTATGAACTAAGGTTAATCACGAGATGCAAATCGCTTCCATTTAGGGTTTCTTGGAGACCACATAATGATCAATGGGCCACGTGGCCCATTGATCCGTCCACCTTATGTTCATTCACATAGGATATGTTCACTATTAACCCATTTGTCTAGCACCGTCAAGCCCATCTAAATGGATCCGTCACCTCCAATTTTCTTCCTCTTCAGTCACCCCCTCACCCCATGGGTCCGTGACCTATGAGTGGAAGGGCCCGTGGGGTGACGGTTCAATACGGCCTCTTGAGGAATACCTCTAGCCTTGACAGGCTGTTCTAAGATCATTAATGATGAAGGACACATGGTGGTTACTGAATGGTTGCTCACTGGGATTGAAGCATCCCTTCGTCTTCTGTACCGTTCCCTCTATGTAAACCAAACTCTCCCTCTCATTCCCTTGCTTTTTACTAAAATCTATGATCAAAGTGCACTCGTCATCATTGCCAGACAAACATACCGTTCAGTTGTTGCATCCGCCATCAAAGCCTCTTACTGTCTAGTTCCAACCTCGTAAGCATTCTTTCCCCTTAAATTTTTATGCACTTCTTCATTTCTAGACTTAGTACTACCGTCATCCATTATAGACCTGTCAGAGTCTTAGGATTTACCATCACGTGTAGGTCATGTCTAGTGCGTTGAGTAACTAGTCATTTGTCCGCGACGGGACAGGCTACGATAAAGTGTACCCATCAAGTCACAAAGACCTAGACGTATCAAATGAAGATGAGACTCCATCAACCACCTCTCTCTCAACGGATGAGGGTATGGAAATGGATGGGTCAAAGGGTGATTCTAATGACGATATATAAGGTGCAGAACCCTAAATTCAATCCGTTATTGGTCTTGATGGAATGAGGGAGTTTATAATGCTAACCATATGTACAGTTAATGCTTTTGTTTCTACAATCAAAGAATCTCACTTCAAGACACTAAGGGAAAAGTACCAAATACCTGCCAATATTCCCATCCATCTTCCCTATATATCGGAAAAATGTTACTACAAGGGTGTTGAGGGTGTTGGGGTCTATGAGCAGATGTTGAAAGCAGGGCTCATATTCCCTCTAAATTCCCTTCATTGTTAACTCCTTCAATACCTAGGTGTGTCCATCAACCAGATCTGCCCAAACGCCTGGAGGGTCTTCCTCACCGTGGAGGTCTTGTATGGGGTAATGTTCAACGAAGCCAGGAGGTTGACGTTAGAAAAGTTCTTTAATTGTTACCGTCCGGCTAAGATTGCTCAGTCAAAGGGCATGTATAGCTTTGTGCCTAGGAACCCCCACACTAGGCTCGTGTGTGAAACCCCCGACTCTAACAGAAACTAGAAGAGTCGATATTTTTTCTTGAAGGGCGACGAGTGGATGTGTCGTCCTGGTGACGCCGAGTTTATGCCCGTCGACATGGCATGGGAAATAACGCCACCGTCTGGTATGCATCTGTCTATATTCAAGATATCAATTGTTTTCTTTAATTGTTTCTACAACCGTCCTCATTCTTTTTGGCAGTTTAAGACAGTCCTTAAGT
This sequence comes from Quercus suber, assembly GCF_002906115.3. NCBI lineage: Eukaryota > Viridiplantae > Streptophyta > Magnoliopsida > Fagales > Fagaceae > Quercus > Quercus suber. The sequence continues at coordinate 965,288 of NW_027069663.1, forward strand.
CTCTTTAGAACAGTGGAGTTTTTTGGAGAGGATTTTTAGCAAAACTAAGTTAGAGGAGAGGATATGGGCAAAGTTGGTCATGCTAGACACCCTACATTGGTATTGTGATAGGCCAGAACTAACAATAGCCGCTTGTTGATACAACGCTCAAGTTCATCAACGTAAGTCCGTCACCCGATCTTTGGGGTTTCTTGGTTTTTACTCACTTTAACCATCCGCCTTCCTTTATGTAGAAATGGATGCTGCCAAGAGAAGGGTCGTCATCAAACAACAGGTAGCCAAGAAGAAAGAAGAAAGAAGTGGAAGTGGAAGTGGAGGGACAACTTCCCAAGGAGGCGAGTTCATCCAACCCGTCCATAAAAAGAAAACTACCGGAGAAGCAAGGTAGTCTCCCCAAGAAGCCCAAAACCATCCTGGAACCTGTCGTGGGATTAGAAGCTGAGGGCATGAAGACAGTTACCCCTACCAAGCATGGAATGGGAAAGGGTTTCATGAAGGGCCCATCGACTTCCCAAGAGAAGCCACCCGTCCTCCTCTGTGAGGATTCTAAGTATACTTTGGAGAAAATTTTGTCCATCGTAATGTCTGACGACTATGAGGACTTAAGCAATCATGCTATGGAAGCCATAAGGGAGACAGGGCTCTTTTATATTGCTCAGGTAAGCCAAGTTCGCTTCCTATTCTTCCCGTCTACTTATATCTGTCACTAACCACCTTTGTTTTCAGGCGATTGTGATGATGAAGGGGCTAATGGGATAGTGCCTGAACCATGAGACGGCGCTGGACCGCATAAGGAAGAGGGCCAATGAGACGAAGGACGAGTTGATCGGTCTTAAGGCTTAGAAGGTTAGCATGGAGAAAAAATTCGATATGTCGGAGAAGACCAATAAGGAGCTTCAGGAACATATGGAGACGCTGAAAAATGTCCTAGAGGATAAAGAGTGAGAGAGATTAAAGATGCCAAGGACCACCTCCGTTAGGCAAAGGAGGCAATGATCCATGAATATCGCGACTCTAACACCCTCCTGGAGGAGCTCGAGATCTCCTATGCGGACGGCTTCGATGATGCTGTCCATCAGGCCATAAAAGCTTATCCTAACCTTGATTTTTCTCAACTCAATATTGATGCCTATTAGGACATATGTGGTTCACTTGTTAAGAACATATGTCATTCTTTTATGTAATTGGCTAATCCTTTGACAAAACGCACTTTACTTGTATTTGGGTAGATCTAGGATGTGTTTAATACTTCAAGAAATATGTTGTTCAAGTCTAGTATTAAAACCATAAGATTGGACCAAGAAACAAGTGAAGAAAAGCTATTCATTAAAGCTGGTGAATCGATCGAGAAAGCCCTTGTCCCCTCGACAGCTTCTCGACACCTCCTCAACACCTAGCTATCTATCGAGGTTTAAAACTCAACACCTCCTCAACACCTCTCAATCGATCGAGGTTACGGAAAATCAGAATTTTCAGATCTGATTTTTGGACCAGGCTTATGTATTTGTGTAGGGTTTCTTTTCTCACAATCCTATACCTATATAAGGCTTATTTTAGAGGTCGTCATATAAGAGAATATAAGGAGAACATATGCAAAAGGTGACCGATACCTTATTCTCTCTGAAAAAAGCTACTGCGTCTTTTGCACCTTAGGATTTTGTAACCAAGTGCTTCTTGATCTTCATCATTGATGAAGTGAAAAACTTTGCAGCCAACATCTTCTTCAAGTTAGTAAATTAAGTCGCGTACTGGGATCCGCACAATTGGTTAGTCACATACTTGGGATTCGTGCATTATCAAATGGTGGCATTCATGTATTGAAGAGTTAAGAGGTTCTGAAGCAGTAGAAGGTTTCTGCTATGAGTTCATCTATGGGCATTGTAGAGTCTAGGGACAAAGGTTTTGTACTAGATCTGAAACTTCTCTTTACTATAGTGGATTACTTTTTGGGAAGGTTTCCCCCCAAGTTTTTTACTATGAAACTGGTTGGTTTCATTGGTGTTTCTAGGTTATCATAGCTTGTCTTATTTATTTTTTCGCTGCATGATTTTGACATGATATTGATGTTTGTTTGTTTTAACAAGTTTGATTCATAATAAATCTAATTAACAACTTGGGTTTAAAACTTGTTAATTCTATCAACCAGGGTTTAAATTTCTCAACAAGTGATATCAGAGCAGGTACACTCTGATTGGATTAATTTCCTAAGTGTGATCCTTGACCCCTGTTGTCATGGATCGTGGATAATCTCTTTTGATTCCTCCTTTATTTAATGGAACTAATTATGCATACTAGAAAATTCGTATGAAAGTTTTTTTGCAGGCTTTAGGTGAACAAGTATGGCAAGCTGTTGAAGTTAGCTGGATTAAGCCAAAGGAAGCACCGGTGGATTGGGATGATGCAATAATCATAGTGGCAAATTTCAATAGTAAGGCCTTGAATGCTTTATTTTATGGGGTGACCAATGAGAAATTCAAGAAAATATCATGCACAGAAGTTGCCAAGGAAGCATGGATCATTCTTGAGACCACCTATGAAGGTACCAAGGCAGTAAAGATTGTGAAATTTCAACAACTCACTAGTAGTTTTGAAGAAATAAGGGTGGAGGAAGATGAGACCTTTGATGAGTTCTATGCTAAACTCAAGGATATTGTGAATTCTGCTTTTAATCTTGGCGAATCTATTGCAGAATCCAAAATTGTTAGGAAAATCCTTAGGTCCTTACCTGAAAGATTCCATGCCAAGATCACTATCATTGAAGAAGTTAAGGACATTGATCAAATTCATTTGACTGAGCTTGTAAGAAACCTTCAAACCTATGATATGGGATTAGGCTCAATGGGAAAAGGTGGAAAGAGTAAAAACTTGGCTCTTAAGGGTATAGAGGAAGAGATTGAGGACTCTGAAAGTGAAGATGAAGATGAAGATGATGATGAGGATGAGGATCTAACCTTCATAACTGATGAGATTATTAAACTTCTTTAATTTAGGAAAACGATAAGGGCAAACCTCCTAGGAAACCTAAATCTTCTAGGAAGGGCAAGAATGAGAAACCCCTCATTTGATGCCATGAGTGCAAAGGTTTTGGTCATATGAGGATAGAGTGCCCAAACTACCTCATGAAGGAAAAGACCGAAAAGTCAAAAGATAAAAAGTTGGTTGCTGCTTGGAGTGATATTAAGGATGACTCTTCTGATGAGTTTGTGGATGAATGTCATCACGTTATGGCCTTTACTGCCTCAACCGATAAGGTGATTGTGGAGAGTGCTAGTGACAGTGAGGATTCTTCTAATGATGAAGTACCTAAGAAAATGACCCTTCAAGAAGCCTATGATAAGCTACACACTGAATTTATAAAATCTGAGAAGACTTCTCATCTTTGTAGAAAAGAGCTTAATGAGGTAAAAACTGAAAAATATGATCTGTTAGTCAAACTGGATGAGACTACAAGGTTAGTTGAGACTCTTATTGTGGAGAACGCCTCATTAAAAGAGAAGGTCAAGAATCTTGAGGTTGAGCTTAGTCAAGCTAGAACTCAAATAGAAAGGATGTCTAGTGCAAAGCTTGATGAGGTATTGAGTGCGCAAAAGCCTAGTTCTGATAAGACTAGCTTAGGATATGTTGTTTCCTCCAGCCCTTCCTCTTTTACGGCTTCTAGATCAAAGACTGTCTTTGTGCCCCAATCTGAGAAACGTAATAAAGATATGAAATCTAAATCCTTTGTTAGACCTCATGTTTGTCACCATTGTGGTGCTTCTGGACACATTCGTCCTAATTGATTTAAATTGTATCCTCATAAGCAATTGTCCAAACGGTCACAGGTTTCCTCTCAAGGACCTACACCTTTGCTTGGAGAGTTATTAAAAGTTTTGAGTTTTTTAACATAATTTCACGAGAATTCTAATTCTTCTATGTCCTTTAGTAGACATACTAGGATACGTGCATTTTCATCTTCAGGCCAAAGACTCGTGTTGTGTGGGTGAGAAAGGAGCCTAAGACGTAATTGTGTTTTCTGTTTGTCCTCTACTTTAATTCTTTCTATCTAAAGTAGGACTCTCTTTACTTAATTTCTTATCTATTTTTGGAATCATGCTTTCATGCATCTACATTTGTCTCATGCTTTCATGCATATGCATCCTTCTTTCATGCTCTCATGTTGTTTGTCTGTTTTTGTTTGGTTGTTTAGTTTTTATTTTGGTTTGTTCTCAAAATAAAAATAAAAAGGAAAAATCAGAAAAATATAAAAACAGCATGTGTTTTGTGTACATTGGTACTTGTGTACCTTAGATGGCCATTGAAACAAAATTTTCTAAACTTTGTATCTTTTGTAACTTAGATGAGCATCTCTATGCACAATTAAGCAAGTGAGTTTTGTGGCTCTTGTTTGTGATGAGTAAGATTAAGTTATCTCTTAAACTTAACACTCATATCATTCTTTTTGACGGGTAAGACTAGAAAATCCTAAGAGAAAGGCATAAATAACCATCTCACCACTGTTGCCCATCAATCATGAAAGACACTTGTATGTTTCGGCATAGCAAAATTGGAATGTCAAATATCATTGGGTATTTCTTTTCTTTCTCTTATATACCCATGCATGATATGCTAAATAAAAGAAAAATATACAAAGAAAACAAAAAGCAAAAAGATCAAAAATGCTTTTAAATATGATTGTAAGCGTGTATTCTAGGAGATATAAGAGTTATAGGATGTACCTCGAAAGTGATAGTCCCCATCAAACAGTTATGATTGTGTGTGAGTTAAAGTGATTTTCTCATATCTTAAATCGTCATAACATGTATACACATATGCAATCTTGCGATGTTTTTCACACACAACACGCAATATTCTTTACTACTCTTGATACATGTGTAGGTACAATGTGATTTGGCCATCACAAGATTTTACATGTGCTATTGTATACTCACTAAACTGTCTTGACTTATTTTTGAAATATAAAATTGGTTAGACTTGTTTTGTGTGTGTGTGTGTGTTTTGGGATATATGTGCTTAACATTTTTCTTGTTGAGAGATTTGTTTTTTACATGTTTTGCATCCTTATATTATCTTGTCATCCATAGCATCTTATTTCATTATATTCATGCATTTATATGGATTTCTTTGTGCCCCCTTGATCATCTTTGATCATCTTTATGTTTCTTGGGTGAAGCTTTCTAACTTCTTGCACCCTTTGTTAATCATGGCAAAAAAGGGGGAGAAATTGTGATGTGGTTTCATTTTAAAAATTCTATTTATTAGGGGGAGAAATACATGCTTCTATAAGAGAAAGTTGTCTTTCATCTTGTTAGGGGGAGTGCTTACTTCCTTATTTTTGTACCTTGGGTCTTGTGATCATGTTTACATATATTGTGCTTATCTTTGATATATATATATATATATATGATGTATGTCTTCTTTACATACCTTTACATGTGTTGTTTCTTTTCTATCTTTATACACATGTTTTTTATTATTTATATGCAATCTATTATTTTTGTTTCACACTAAGATGCCTTGATGAGTTTTGTTTAAAGTGTTTTAGAAATACAGGTTGTCAAAGTCTACTGGCCATAAACTCTCTTCTTGCAAAATTTTTCAAGAGTTTGTGTTAGGATAGATTTTATTGTATTCAACAAGTAAATATGAGTTGAGTGATTTATGACTTCTTTCATATGTTCATTTGTTTGTTGTGGTTTTGTCACGGATTGCCAAAGGGGGAGATTGTTAGAACATATGTCGTTCACTTGTTAAAAACATATGTCATTCTTTTATGTAATTGACTAATCTTTTGACAAAACGCACTTTACTTGTATTTTGGTAGATCTAGGATGTGTTTAATACTTCGAGAAACATGTTATTCAAGTCTAATATTAAAGCCATGAAGATTGGACCAAGAAACAAGTGAAGAAAAGCTATTCATTAAAGCTGGTGGATTGATCGAGAAAGCTTCTGTCCCCTCGACAGCTTCTCGACACCTCATCGACACCTAGCTATCTATCGAGGTTTAAATCGAGGTTTAAAGCTGGACACCTCCTCGACACCTCCCAATCAATCGAGGTTACGGAAAATCAGAATTTTCAGATCTGATTTTTGGGCCAGGCTTATGTATTTGTGTAGGGTTTCTTTTCTCACAACCCTAGACTTATATAAGGCTTATTTTAGAGGCCGTCACATAAGAGAATATAAGAAGAACATATGCAAAATGTGACTGATGCCTTATTCTCTCTGAAAGAAGCTACTGCGTGTTTTGCGCCTTAGGGTTTTGTAACCAAGTGCTTCTTGATCTTCATCGTTAATGAAGTGAAGAACTTTGCAGCCAACATCTTCTTCAAGTTGGTGAATTAAGTCGTGTATTGGGATCCGCGCAATTGGTTAGTCATGTACTTGGGATTCGTGCATCATCAAAGGGTGGCGTTCATATATTGAAGAGTTAAAAGGTTCTGAAGCAGTAAAAGGTTTCTACTGTGAGTTCATCTACGGGAATTGTAGAGTCTAGGAACAAAGATTTTGTACTAGATCTGAAACTTCCCTTTACTAGAGTGGATTGCTTTTTGGAAAGGTTTCCCCCAGGTTTTTTACTATAAAACTGGTTGGTTTCATTGGTTTTCCTGGGTCATCATATCTTGTCTTATTTATTTTTCCGCTGCATAATTTTGACATGATATTGATGTTTGTTTGTTTTAACAAGTTTGATTCATAATAAATATAATTAACAACTTGGATTTAAAACTTGTTAATTCTATCAACTAGGATCTAAATTTTCCAACAATGCCCAAGCCCAAGCCACTACTCAGCCCGTTGCCTCTGAAAGTATGGAGGATCCATTTGCTAAAGATGTCACTCTTAGTGGCGAAAAGTCAGCTCCTATTCAAAGCCAAGCTTAGCCCATTGAGGGTGACAACCGTCAGCCTGAGAATGTTGTTCAAGAGAATGTTGACAACACCCCCCTTCCTCAGTAATTTATATATATATATATATATATGGAATTGTAACCATTTGGGAAAATCCTTTTAACTTATCCGTCATGCATGCAAAACATTGCCCTTTAAGGGTTTTAAGTAATATTTACTTATTCTATTGTCTATTTTACTTTTATGACTCTAATCATTTAGTTAATGATTGAATAAAACGATCTCTTAGATGGATCCATCCTATGTGTAGTGTCAATTTTAACGTTGCTATGAACCCATCTACTATAGGGATCTTATAATTATCTTCTTCAAGAAGCCCGTTTGCTTTTGGACCCGTCTACTATATAGACTCAATAGTTATCATCCTTTAGGATAAGTCTGTCCACTAGCAACGTTCATTATCCATAAGTTGGATCCGTTCGATTTAAGGACTTGAATAATTTTTCCTTTTCGAGAACTTCATCCTCCTGGGATGAACCACTCAGAAGAATTTTAATCATTCCGTCCTTCACGTATGTATCCATCCACTTTATGGACTTGATTAATAACTTGTATTTTTTATGGACTTCAGAATATCTCATCCTCTTGGGATGAACCATCCATTTTATTGGACTTCGTAAGACCTGTCCACCTGTGGACTGATATTTTCACCTTCTTGGGATGAATTTGTCCACTTTATGGACTTTCATGTTAATTCAACATTTTCTTGAATCCATTCTCTTTGTGGATTCAATTATTGTCTTCTGGACGAACCCGTCAACTTTATGGATTGTTGGGTTCGTCCATTTTGAGGACTTAGCTATCATCCTTTGGATGAACCCGTCCACCTGGTAGATTTTCAAGTGTTGTTTGGTTCGTCCACTTTGTGGACTTAATTATCATCCTTTGGATGAATCCGTTCATTTATATGGGCTTAATGACGAATTCGACTACCTCTTGGTCCTGGACTCGTCCCCTTTATGGGCTTAACTTATTTTTATGTTGAATCTGTCCACTGTATGGACTTCAACTTGTAGATACATATAACATAAGGCAATTTTGAATAACTCCTCTTATTATAATGGTAATTCATGCATAGAAATTGTTCTTAAAAAATAAAAACTTGCCCCTTGGGCTTAGAAGGTAGATAATAAAAACTAAGCTAGAAATAAATAAATTGGAAATGAGGAGTGTCGTTGCTTGTCTACTGCTAGTGGTTTACTGGTAATACTTCTTTAGATGATCTGTGTTCCATGGGTGGTGCAACTTCTGCCCGTCCAGCAGTGGTAGGTTCCTTTCCTATGCCATGATGCCACTCAGTACGGTCCTTCCCAGTTAGGTCCGAGCTTTCCCTAGAAGGCTTCTCTTATAGCACCCATTACCTTTCTTAGGACAAGATCTCCTACCTGGAAGTCCCTGTGTCTGACCTTGGAGTTATAGTGTTTGGCCATGAGATTCTAGTACCGTGCTAGTCTTTGCTCGACTATTGCTCTTACTTCATCCACCAGGTCAAGCTGTAAGCGCATGGTTTCATCGTGCTTGATTTCATCATGGTTCTCCACTCTGTAACTTGTAAGTCCTACTTCCGTCGGGATGACCGCCTTGCTCCCATATGCTAATCGAAACGAGGTCTCTCCTGTAGGTGTCCACACTGTTGTCTTATATGCCCACAAAACACTTGGCAACTCCTCTTGCCCCCTCGAGCCGAGCCTTGATAATTTTGAGCAAGGATCGGTTCATCACCTCAACTTACCTGTTGGCCTGTGGGTGGGTGGGTGATAAGTAATAGTTCTTGATCCCTAATTGTGAGTAGAAGTCTCAAAATGCGTCGTTGTCGAACTACTTCCTATTGTCAGAGACCAACACCCTTGGTATGCCATTCCTGTAAATGATGTTCTTCCATACAAAGTTTCGAACACTCTTTTCGGTGATGGTAGCCAGGGCTTCCGCTTCTACCCACTTTGTGAAATAGTCTATACCAACTATTAAGAACTTCAATTGTCTAGCTGCTGTTGGGAACGAACCGCTTATATCTAGTCCCCATTAAGCGAACAGCCACAGGGTTGTCATAAGGGTAAGCTCCTCTGTTGGTTGCCTAATAAGGTTGCCAAATCTCTGATATTTGTCGCAAGCTTTGACATATGCATGGGCATCTTTCTGCATGGTTAGCCAATAGTATCCTGCCCTAATTAGCTTATGCACCAATGAACGCGATCCCAAGTGGTTCCAGCAAATTCCCTCGTGAACTTCTCTCATAACATAGTCTGCTTCTTTGGGGCCGAGTCATCTTAGATAGGGTCAAGAGAAACCTCTTTTGTAAAGAAAGTTTTTGATCAGGATGAAGCAGGCAACTTGGACCTTCAATTTTCTGGCAACCTCCTTTCCTTCCGGTAGCACGCCCTCCTTCAGGTAAGAGGCTATTGGTTTTGTCCATTGGTTCTTGGATCCTACCTCCTGCACACTAATGCTATCTATTGGTGGTGAAATCTAAATGAAGGACAGTACCTGACTGAGGATGATCATATGTTCTGCTGACGCAGCTTTAACGAATCGATCGGCGTGTTCATTCTCCTCCCTTGGGATTTGAATGAACTCTGCTCGAAGGTTCTTAATTCGGTCCTTCACCTGTTCCAGCTATTTCTTCATCCGTTTACTCCTGCGGTCATATTCTACATTAACCTAACTGATCACTACTTGAGAATCGCAATAGAGGACCAGATTTTCAACTCCTGCAGCCTTGGCGAGGTCTAGTCTTGCTACTAAGGCTGCATACTCTGCTTCATTTTTGGTCATAAAGAAATCCAAACGAACCATGCATTCGATTTTATCCCCTTCCGAGCTATGGAGTATCACACCCACTCCGCCTACTTGCTTATTAGAGGATCCATCTATATGGATGCTCTATTGTGGGACTTCTTCTGCCTCTTATCCTTCGTTAGTGAACTCTGTAATGAAGTTGGTGACTACCTATCCTTTAATGGCAGTGCGGGGCTAATATTGTATGTCAAACTCACTTAATTCGATTACCCATAATGCCACTCGTCTGGCAGCTTTAGGTTTACTCATTGCTCGCCTTTGGGGTTTGTCCGTTAGGACAATCACTGTGTGGGCTTGGAAGTAAGGCTTGAGCTTGCGGGCCGCAGTAACTAAAGTGAAGGCAAGCTTCTCCACTAGTGGATATCTTTCTTCTACGCCTCAAAGTGCACGACTCATATAGTACACAGGCTTCTGTACCTTGCCTTCTTCCCTAACTGTCGCTGCACTGATAGCCGCTGAGGATACTACTAAGTAGAGGAACAATTCTTCTCCTGGATGGGAAAGGCTCAGAAACAGAGGAGATAAGAGGTAGGTCTTCAGGTCCTCAAATGCCTGCTAGCATTTGGTCGTCCATTCAAAAGATTTCTTCAATGTGCGAAAGAAAGGTAGACATTTTTCCGTTGCTCTTGACACAAACCTATTCAGCACTGCTGTTTTGCCGTTGAGACTTTGTACTTCTTTAACATTCCTTGTGGGTGCCATCTCTATTACGGCCTGATCTTGTTTGGGTTGGCCTCGATACCTCTTTGGGATACCATGAATCCCAAGAAATTTTTCACTGTAACTCCAAAGGCACACTTGCCTGGATTGAGTTTCATGTTATAGGAGCGAAGGGTGTTGAACGTTTCTCTGAGATCTCCCAAGTGGTCTTCCTCCTTTCGGCTTTTCACTAGGGCTGTCCACGGGTCGGGCCAGGTCGATTTTAGACCCAACCCGGACTCGACCCGCCGACATCGGGTGGAGGGTGGAGGAACCCAGACTCGACCCACTGAAAAAATCGGTCGAGTCAGTTTCGGGTGAGGGTGAACATCGGTTGGGTCGGGCGGGTCATCGAAATAAAGAAAGCATCAAAATCTAGAAAGACAAAATATTCATCGGATTCTGGAAAGACAAAAAAAAAAAAAAAAAAAAAAAAAAAAAAAAAAAAAAAAAGTAGTCGCCAGAACCTGGAAAAACTCGCCGGATTCTGGAAATATTCATCGGATTCTACATTTTCTCACTGGATTCTACATTTTTGCCTAAAAATTGCTAGGACTTGGCCGGATCTCCTCGAATCTAAGTTTGACCTCGCCGGATCTCCTCGAATCTAAGCTCGATATCGCCGGATCTACTCGAATCTAAGCTCGATCTTACCAAATACGGTCGAGATCTCACTAGATCTCCTCGAATCTAAGCTTGATCTTGTCGGAGTTGGCTGGATTTGTATAGAACATCGGTCGGGTCAGGTGGCTTGGGTTTTGGAGAAGAAAACCACCACTCGACTCGCCGGTGTCAGGTTTTGGGCGCGAAAACCCGTAACCGACTGACAGGAGTGTCGGTTCAGGCTGAAATTGGGTGGAAATTAGGCGGTTTGGTCGATCTGGCGGGTGTGGGTCGGGTCTGGACACCCCTACTTTTCACCAACATGTTGTCAACATAGACTTGGACATTTCTCCCAATTTGCTGTGAGAACATCTTGTTTATGAGCCTCTAGTATGTCGCGCCTGCATTTTTGAGGCTAAGGGACATCACTTTATAACAGAAGACACCTTGGCTAGTGACGAACGAAGTCTTCTCTTGATCTGCTTCATCCATTCTAATCTGGTTGTAGCCCAAAAAGGCATTTATGAAGCTTAACAATTAGTGTTAAGGTCTGTGAAATCTACGCACATCCTCCACTTTTCGTTGGCCTTTTTAACCATTACCACATTTGCTAGCCAGTCAGGGTAGTATACTTCCCTAATGAAGTTCGCCTCCTGCAACTTGCGGACTTCATCTGTTATAGCTTGGTCTCGTTTTGGGGCGAACACTCACTTCTTCT